>NW_024082418.1:0-89974 GCF_003009895.1 Hyaena hyaena
GTCTTTTTTCTCCCAATCTCTCAGGTTTTGTAAGGTTTCCAATGTCTTCGGATCTTTTCTGTGTGATGTATGGGCGCGAGTGCAAGTACGGAGCTCCTTACTTCTCCGCCATCTTGCCCTCTCTCCGAAAAGCTTAATTCTTTATCTGTGTGAAGCACACAGAGCCAAGTAGATGCTGTCTCTGATGGGTTCTTCCCTATCATTTCTGTGTGAGGGCACAGGGTTAGGAAGTCACACAGACCTCTTGCGACCCTGCAGAGGTTTTGATGATCAGTTGTGGGCTGTCAGTGTCAAAACAAGTCTGGCTTCTTCTAACCACGTAGGTCCTTGGGCATTTCATTTTCCCTCTCCTTGGCAGGCAAGGGAGGAAAACATTCTGTTTATATTGTTCAGTGCTGCTTTTATCCCTGGTGCCTTCCCAAGAGGCTTTCCATGCGACCATCATGCTGGGACTCATAAGGCAGTAATTCTTAGAGGGGCTTTAGAGGGAGGAGAACCATGGTCTGTGGGCAGCATCCCTGTTGCCAGCAACTCGACTCCAGGGAGGCATAGGTTTTTGAGAAAAGAAAGAGTTAGAGGGATTGGGGCATTCACAAAAGTGGGCTGTTTTTAGTAACATCCCTTGGGGTGGGGCTCACTTTAAGAAGTTCATGTCTGATTAGGTACGGTGTGGCCTGGCGGAAGCAGTGTGGACTTTGGGGCCCAACAAACTGGACATTTTCCAGATTATCTGACCTTGAGATAAATCATTTGATGTTTTAAGTCTCAAAATCAAATGGGCCTGTTTCTTATGTTGAGGGGTTATTATAAAAATTAAATTGAATTTAAAAGTCGTAAATCACCCACACTGACGCAAGAGGAAATAGAAAATTTGAATAGACCTATATCAAGGAAAGACACTGAATTAATAATTAAAATTTTCCCATAAAGAAAAGCCCATGTTGAGATAGCTGCACTGGTGAATTCCATCAGACATTTGAAGAAATAATACTAATCCTTTATATAAACTCTTCCAGAAAATAGAGTAGGGTGGAACGTTCCCAGTTCAATCCAAGGAGGCAAGAATTTCTCTGACACTAAGGCCAGACATAGATGTGACAAGAAAACTACTGAGCACTATCCTTCATGAATATAGACACAAAAATCCTCAATAAAACATTAGTAAATTGAATCTAGCAACATATAAAAAGGATTATAGTAGAGTTTTTCTCAAGAATGCAATATCAGTTTATTGTAAAATATAAATTAATGTGATATACTATATTAATCAAGGACAAAAACTACATGATAATTTCAATAGATGCAGAAAAAGTATCTGACAAAATCTAACACCCAGTCATAAAAGTTCTCAACTAACTAGCAATAGATGGGAACATCCTCAGTCTGATAAAAAACATCTACAAAAACCCTATAGCCGACATCATACTTAATGGTGAAAGACTGAAACCTTTCCCTTAAAATCAGGAACAAGGCAAATATGACATTCATATTGTTAAATACAAATTTAACATTGTATTGGAGTTCCTGGCTAGTGCAATCAGGTAAGAAAAAGAAATAAAATGCACTCATAGTGGAAAGAAGAAGCAAAAACTGTCTTTATTTAAAGATGATAATCTTGTATGTAAACATTTTAAGAGATTTAAAAAATTCTTATATGAAGAATAAATGAGCTCAGCAAGGTCACAGAATAAAAGACAATAAACAAAAGTTGACTATATTTCTATAATTAGTAATGAATATTATATAATGAAATTAAGAAAACAACTTCATAATAGTATCAAATTAAATAAAATATTTAGGAATAAATTTAACAAAAATCTGGAAGACTTCTACATTGAAAAATGTACTACATTTCTAAGAGAAGTTTACAAATATCCAAATAAATGCAGAGATATTTCATTTTTACTGATTGATTGGAAGACTCAGTATTGGAAGATGGTATTCTCACCAAATTGAGATTCAGTATTCATCAGTTTGGAGAGAATTGCCGTTTTAATCTGTAATCAAAATCCCAGCAGCTCTGTTTTTGCAATCAAGAAGCTGACAAGCTAATCCTAAAACTTATGTGGAAATACAAAGGGCCCAAAATAGCCAAAGCAATCTTGTAAGTTAGAGGATTTACACTTTTCAATATCAAAACTTACTACAAAGCTACAATAATTAAGACTATATCATACTGGCCTAAGGATAGCCATACTGATCAATGGAACAGAATTAAGAGTTCAGAAATAAACTTTTATACTTATTTATCTTTATCATCTTGTCTTTATCTTTATGGTCAATTGAGTTTTCAACAAAAGTACCAAGACAATTTGACAGGGGGAGAATAATTTTTTCAATAAATGATGCTGGGACAATGGCATATCCACCTGTGAAAAGATGAATCTAGATCCTTACACCAGACAAAAACATTAACTCAGGGGTGCCTGGCTGGCTCAGTCGGAGGGGTATGTGAGTCTTGGTCTCAGGGTCATGGGTTCAAGCCCCATGATGGGTGTAGAGATTACTTAAATAAAAATAACACTTAAAAAAAACCTCAAAATGGTCATAAACCTGATGTAAAACTTAAAATTATACAACTTTCAGAAGAAAATGCAGGAGAAAATATTTGTGATCCTGGGCTGGGCAACTATTTCTCAGATATGAAGACAAGAACACAATCCATAAAAGAAAAAAATTGATGAATTGTATTACCTCAAAATAAAAAAGAAAAACTTATGTGCTTTAAAAGATACCATAAAGAAAATGGAAAGATAAGCCACAGACTAGGGGAAATATATCCAAATCATTTATCTGGTAAAGGACTTCTAGCTAAAACATATTATATATATACATATAATTCAATAAGAAGAGAATTAATTATAAAGTGGACAAAAGATCTGAATAGACATTTCACCAAAACATCTGAATGGTCAACAAGCACACAAAAAGATGCTCGACATGATTATCATTAGGGAAATGTAAATTAAAACTAGCATGAAATAGCACTTCACACACACTGAAAGAACTGTAATCAGAGACAGACAAAAACAAGCATGGGAGGGGATGCTTACACATTGCCAACGGAAATGTAAAATGGTATATAGCTACAGAGGAAAGCGGTTTGACAGTTTCTTTTAAAAGTTAAAAATGAATATACCATATGACTCAGATATTCTACTCCCAGGAATCGACTCAACAGAAATGAAAAGATGTCCGCACACAGACTTGTATGTGAATGTTCATAACAGCTTTATTTAGAATAGCCCCAAACTGGAAACAAATGTCCATCATCGGGTGAAATGGATAAACAAAATATGGTTTATTCACACAACTGAATACTAGGCAGCAATAAAAAAAAGAACAAAATACGCAAGCTAAAACATGAACCACAAAAACATACTAACTAAAAGAAGCCAGGTGCAAAAACCATATATTATATGAATCCATTTGTATGAAATGTTCAGGTAAATGTCAGTGTGACTGCAAATGGGGGTGGGGATCTTTTTGGGATGATGGAAATGCTCTGAAATTGGGTTGTGGTAGTGATTGCACAACTTTGTAAACCCAGTAAAATATTACTGAATGAGTGGATGGAAATGAGTAAATTTTATGGTATGAAATTATTTCTTAATAAATAATGCTAATGATTTGTATGTTTAAATGATGCTAACGATTAATAAGTGTAATTTATATTATAGTGACTACAGTGCCTACATGGTCATCGATAAATGCTTGGATTGTTCTTTTGGAGGTTGTATTTTATCTTCTGAGCTCAGACCCGATGTCTCATAGGGCAAAGATAGCAATAAGTGCTAACGGCTGGCGTTCCTGGAGTCCTCTTTGTTCCAGACTCTAACGGTTTTTTTAAATATGATCTCCTTCAATCCTCACACCAATCCTTGGACATAGTAGCATTATGACTCTTCACAGTTAAGGAAACGAAAGCTTTGTTGAGGTCACGGGGCCAAGGCATGGAGAGTCATTTGCCTCCAACAAATCTAAGCTGTCCAGATGTATTGAAAACCTTTAAGACTTAAGAATTTCTAGTCCGGTCATGGGGCCAGCTTGGTGGCTCTGAGCACCTCCTTCATTCCAAGCCTTCCCTGTTTGAAACCTTGCTATTCTAGATTACCTGGCAGTTCTGCCATGTGAGGAGACTGTCGGCCACCGTAACACTAATTGCCTGCCTTCCTCTGACTTGTGTTTATCCATGTTATAACACTGTGACCCCTCCTGACCCACGTTGGAGGATGGTGATGAGTGGCAGCTTCTGAACACTGCCTGGTTGACTTCTGTGACCCGTGCTGATATTTTTGCCTCACCTCTGCCCTCAAGAGCTCCCTGGAGGTCATGAAAACTTTTCCCCAGGCTTTTCCCTCACCCAGGACTCAGTAGGCCCAAGGGCCATTCATTGTCACCCCTGGGCCACAGTATATATATATAAAGCCTCACTTTAGGAGGAAAGAACCTTCTATCGGGTTGGAATATTTTATCCTTTAGAGTTTAGGTCCTGGTGGTGCTCTAGGCTATGGGGTTGGAAGGGTTAGGCAAAGTTTCAGTTGCTAATTGGGCTTTAAATCCTTGGGCCCTCTCATACTTTCTACCATACTTTCTACCATTGCTCAAGTCCTGGGATTGTTAGGGTTTCATTGGCTCTGACCATTAAGCACTATGGCTAATAGATTCCTATTAGACATTAATTGAAACATAGAAGGAATGTGTAGAGACTCAGATGGTCCTATGTGAGGTCAAGTATGAGTGAAAATCCCCCTCACATCCACCAGCGTTCAGACAAACTCACAGTCTACGTACTCTCCTGCAGCTGACAATTTGATACCTCTAGTGTTTTTTCATTGTTCCAGAAACTGCCTCAAATTTGCTCTACTCATTGCCATTGCTACAGGTATCCACTATGTCTGGATTCAACCTGCTCATCAATCACTACTTACCAAATCTCTCCCGTGATCAGGACCTATGTTAGGAGCACAAGGGAGGCTAGGAAGCCTACTACTACTCTTCTCTTTTAGGATCACTTGGGCCATTTGGAGACAGGAGGCACATATACAAAGAGGAAATTAATATTAACTGAGATAACAGGCTGGGGAAGAGATAACCACACATCACTGTTGAAACTACAGTTGATTCTAGATTGCTTGGGTCAGATTAACCATAGTTGAGGCATAGCAGGGACCTAGAGAAACTCACCCCCAGGGCAGGCCTCTCTAATTAGGTGGCCTCAGATACTTGGCTCTGATTGCTCTCCCAGGTGGGAGGAGAGAGTCAAGGCATAGGTAGGGCTGCACCTCAAGATGCCGGGATTGGGGCGACTCCACGCTCCACTCCAACAGAGGTGCTCTGCTGACAGATAATCACAAGGTGTCTACCTTCTTAACTGAAATTTGGGGGTCATCTCCGACTTTCCAGCAGCCCACCCTCCCTACCCCAGATTCACTTGATTCCCAGACCACTTAATATGCTCCTGAATAACTGAGAAGCAGAAGTATATATCTAAACAGTTATGAAGCAAAAGTTAACTCAAGTCACACTTCCTCTTTGAGCCAGCTTCCAGTGTTACATGGCGTAGATTGGTCTTCCTACTGTTTCTTTCCTTCTCCTTCCATCGCATTTTAGCTAAATCATGGGCCAAAATGGCTTCTGTAGTAAAGAGGAGGCTATAACCGTTATCTGTAACATGGTTTCTGTAGGAAAATGTATCGTGTGCTAAGGTAATACAGCACACATCTGCCTCTCCTCCAGTCCCTCCCACCCTGGCTGGGGCAACTGCTCCATGAAATCCCTTTGGTCCATGGAGGGTGGAAGAGACTAAGGAGAGAGGGTGAGCAGCAGGGAGCCGCGCTGCTTTCCTCCTCCCAGAATGCACACGGAGCGGCTTGCTTGCTTTTTATCTTGATTATATATATGTTGGGCTTTAGTGTTTGATTCCTTTTGAACAATGAATCCTGCTGTTAAGCAAAAAAAAAATACTGAAAACTACTGATTTAAGAAAGCTGGCGTTAAGTGCAATGCTGAACTAGTGATTTAAAAAAAGTTTGCTTAGGGACTTGAAATAATAATCCAGAAGAACAAATTCAATGTTAGTCCTGGACATACTCCAAGCTCAGGCTCTCTTGACTCTGCTCAGTTCTAAGAACACTGTAGCCTAGATCTTTATTTTCAGCCTGCAATTTGTAATCATGTCTCAACCCTGAAAGGAATGAAGTGGCATTCAGATTTGGGGGATTATAAAGATATGTGTATTTTATGCTTTTGCATTGTTTGCACTTGCGTTACAGACACAAAGATTTTAGAATTGTTCATGGAAGGCCCTTTTCCTGAACATACTTTTTCTTCCCATCTCCTAAAGAGAACACTGAAAAATACTCTATTTTCTTTGTGTCCAGGCTAGAAATGACTAAATAATGTTAATGCATCATAACTTCTATTATTTTCCTCATGTGGGGCTTTGGGTACACTAAAAGCTTTGTAGCCCTCTCATGTTCTGTCATGAAACATGGCATCTGTGGAGACAGCACTGTTCACTATCTGTTTGGTTACCAAAAGTGATGCTGGGAAGTAAGAGCTGGAGCCAGTCACTGGAAGCCGGGCATTTCTGATTTTCTTGATTACCCTGATTCTTCTAAGTTTCTTAACAGCTTGATTCCCAGGAACAAGGATACTAGCTTTGCTGATTTCACAGGATTGCTGTGAATTGAAATGAAGGCTTTTGGCAAATATCAAGAGCTCTCGAAAACTACATGGTCCTGCCCCCTAACGTGAACAGGGCTCTGCATTTTTCACAGGACACCTGTCACGACACCTGTTATCTAAAGCCGTCTTGACTTCCTCTCCCGGTACACTGAGATTCAGTCTCTTCAAAGAGAAAACAAAAACTATAAAAGCTGCAGGACTTACCTTGAGTAACTATATTGAGAGTTTTCATAATCTTTATATAAATGTCACTGTTCAAGAAAGAAGAATGGAGTATCATGCGTATGTATTTGTAACTTAAATTTTATTGTCCACTACCACGTTGTTAACTGTTGCATACAGATTTGGCATTTAAGTTTTCATTCACAGAATTTCATATCGCTTTATGTATTAAAAACAGAGGTATTACAAGGAAGGGTGTAACAGCAGTAGTGTTTTACATCTTCTTTATCTCGTTCATGTCCATGAAGTAAGTAGAGCTAACAGGAAAGCACTAATCTCTGGCTGGAATGTACATTTCAAATGTGTAAACAGATGTTTCCATGTCTTAGTTGTGTTAAAACAGAGAGACATTACAAAGATAATTGTAGAACCGGTAAAGCTATGCTTTTTTTTTTTTTCCCTAAAAGCAATGTTTGGATGTTTACATAGCTCAAAATAAGGTTTTTCATTTGGAAAAATTCTTGAGTTTTCAAACCTAGTACAAATGAGCTGCCCTGGATATTTGAAATGCAGCATTTTCCCTTTCCCTCATTTTGTATTGTTACAGAGGAAATGGGTTTTCAGTATACATGATTTGTGGGGGAAAAAACTCCATATTTAATTCCAAAATATTCCATAGACTGGAAAAAAATGTCTTTTGGAGTAGTCCTGTTTATAGTAACTCTACAGTCAAAGAATTTATTAGGTTAGTGCAGAAATACAAACAGCTTTATCGAACAAAATACCTATTTTCTAGCTGCCTAACAGAAATGATTTACTCATGAAAACAGAACAAAATTTCTCAGTTTCATTATTCAGCTTTGTAAATATTTTGCCAGAGCTTTTTTTTCCCTTGGGGTGGGGGAAGCAAATAAAAAGAGTTTAAAAGTTCACATGTGTCTATTTTGTTTTAGCTTGGTGTATTTATTCAGGGTGAATTCTGTATGTCTTTGCAGTTCATCAATATGTGTATTTAGAAGTTTTTCAAATTCTTTCGCTCGCTTCTCTTCCTCCAGAAGGAAATGCTGTGTAGCCAAAGAGGCTGGGAAGACTATATCTGGGGGAGACTAAAGAGAGAAAGAGATGTTAGGTGAGGAACACAAAGCCTTTTTTTTTTTTTTATTGTTTTTTTTTTTTTTANTTCTAGGAGAGAGAGAGACAGCGTGAGCAGGGGAGGGTCAGAGAGAGAGGGAGATACAGACTCTGAAACAGGCTCCAGGCTCCGAGCTGGCAGTCAGCACAGAGCCCGACGCGGGGCTCGAACCCACGAACCGCGAGATCACGACCTAAGCGAAAGTCGGACGCTTAACCGACTAAGCCACCCAGGCGCCCCCACAAAGCCTTTTAAACCTTTCTGTTCCCAGGCATGCGTCCCCCCTGGAATGCTGGCAAGTGGTACAACTCGTAATGAAATAGTCCAGGCAGAAGTCTCTCTACTGGTATAAAGCAGGGACTGCTCGTGAAATCCTCGAGCAATGAAAACAGCACCGCACCATTATATTAAAAAGCTCTAGAAATAAATATTACTGTGTCCAACTGCAAATGCAGGGCCCACAAAATTACCACGGAACTTGCCTAAAACATACTCAACTACTTTGTAAAGCCAAGGGTTATCTGAAAATAAGCAACTCCAAAAAGCTAAAGATCACAGTAGGACTTGAGCAAAGAAAGCTTGTATGGGGGGGAAACTAAGGATTGGCTGAAAATGGGAGCTAACTGCTGTTTGGAGTTGGCTGGGTAAGGAGGGTGGCAGCGTGATGCATCCTGGGTAAGAGTGGCTCCCCCCTGGGGAACGCCATGACTTGGGAATGTATCCTGTTTGTCCACTGAGAAAGCCTCAGTGGTAAGCACCCGGTTCCATACTTCATGGCAATATGGAAGTGCTCATTTAACTGTGACCTGTTATGTTCTTTAATTTATGCACGCACGTACACGTGCGCGCGCGCCCACACACACACACACACACACACACACACACAAGTGCTTCAATCAAAATAATGTTTTAGGTTAATTTAAAAAATAAGTTGGGGACGTTTGTACTTTAATTTTCTAGTTCTGGGATCCCTGGACTCTTCTTCAACTTTTGTTTTATTGGAAGAATGGAACTTTTCTAAAGTGTTTGAAGAGTCGATGATCTGTATGCCGGTGAACTTTGCTATAGGGCAATTTAGTTCATAAGTCCGGCCTCTGACAAAAGTGTATGGATCATGGCAGATGAGAGTGGAGTGCCGTATAAATTTATCCAAGTAGTAGCACTGGCTGTAGATTTGATGCTGGATAGAGTATCTTTACTACAGCCTCGGGTACATGATATACTACCGTTGACTTGGCAAATGCATTCTTTTTAATACCCAATAAAGAAGGGGGTTGGGGCACCTGGGTGGCTCAGTTGATTAAGCATCCAACTTCGGCTCAGGTCATGTTCTCACGGTTTGTGAGTTTGAGCCCACCGTTGGACTCTGTGCTGACAGCTCAGAGCCTGGAGCCTGCTTCAGATTCTGTGTCTCCCTCTCCCTCCGCCCCTGCCCTGCTCATGCTCTGTCTCTCTGTCTCTCAATAATAAATAAATGTTAAAAAATTTATAAAAAAGGAAGAGGATCAGTAGTAGTAGTTAGCATCCACATGGGGTAGACAACAACACACATACATGTTCTTCCCCAATGTTATGTGTTCTGTAAGGATGCTGCCACAGTAAGTTCTGAAGAAGCCTGGACCATCTGGACATTCCTGGGGTTATAGACTATAGAGCATAATGTAGTAACATTAACATCATGCTAAGATCTGATGAGCGAGCAGGAAGTGGCAAGTATGTTGCAGGCTTGGAAGGACACACACACTCCATCCAGAAAGTGAAAGATAAACCCCATAAATGGTTCATGGGCTTGACACAATTTTAAAAATATTTTCTTGTATATCCATTTGTTTTTTTGAGAGTGAGAAAGAGCATGAGTGGGGGAGGGGCAGGGAGAGAGAGAGGAAGACACAGAATCAGAAGCAGGCTCCGGGCTCTGAGCTGTCAGTACAGAGCCCCTTGCGGGGCTCGAACCCATGAACCGTGAAATCATGCCCTAAGCCACAGTGGGATGCTTAACCGACTGAGCCACCCAGGAGCCCTGGGCTTGACACGTTTTTCGGTGTACCATTATATGGAGCATTATAGGGCATCTAAGCACAAGTTAATGCACCTTGCGTTTCTTGTCACCGAAGAAGCACAACGCTTGGCAGGTCTCTTCAGGTTTGGGAAGCAGCATATTCCACTCTTGGGTGGCATAATCTGACTCATTTCCTGGATAACACCGAAGGCTATTTCTGTTTCATTTTGTTTTTCGAGTAGGGCCCAGGGCAATGAGGGGCACTGCAGTAGGTTGGAAATGGAGTACAAGCAGTCCTACCACTTGGGCCAAATGACTTGGAAGATACAATAAAAAAATTGCTTTGTACAGCCTCTGACAAGTCTCACTAGGCAAGGGACACTGAAGACCCTTAAGATTTGGGATTACGGCCATGCCATCTGTGGCAGAAAACTGTAGACTGTTTACAAAACAGTTCCCATAATGCTATTGAGCCCTGGTTGAGATGGAACATCTAAGAAGTGGGTACGGTGACTTGATCTAGCCTCTGTCCTTGGCCACTCCAGGGGAAATTATGGATGGGCCCAACAGCACCCAGGTTAGTTTAGCTAACTGTTGCTTGCTGAATGTCTGAGCTGCTTGCAGTAGAGACTAAAGCTTAGTTCCTGATATGGCACCATCCCTCAGAGAGACCGACCAGCCTCTTGGTGGCAATTTGTGTACACACCAGGTCCCTTTCACCTTGGAAAGGGCAATGTTTCATCCTTGCCGGAACTAACATATATCATATGGGTTTGCCTTTCCTGCTTGAAGGGCCTTGGCCTTGACCGCTATCTGAGAGCTCACAGTGAGACTGATTTACTGGCATGGGTTCCTGATTAGTAGTAAAGGAACCTACTTTACAGCAGAGGAGCATGGCTGTGCGGGCATGACCTTGGTATTCACTGGTCCTACCACATACAGCACTGTCTGGGGGATGCTAGCCTGATAGGCTTCTTGAAGGCAGAGCTGAGGCATCAGCTTGGAAGTTCTATCCTGTGAGGAGGGGGTACCGGTCTTCAGGATATGGTATAGACTTTAAACCAATGGCTCTTATATGCTACTATATTTCCAACAGGTAGAATACACGAATCTGGGAACATAAGGGAGGATGTAGGAATGGCTCTGCTGCATCACTTCTGTTGACCAACTTGGAGAATTGGTACCTTCTGTCTTTGTATCTTTAGGCTCTATTGATCTACAGGTCCTAGGTCTCGGAGGGGGAAATGCCTCCACCCAGAGATCTCTAAGAGTCCAACTACACTTAAAGCACTAGCTGGCACCTAGCCACTTTGGCTTCCTCATGCTGACAGATCAGAGGCACAGAAAAGAGGTACTATACTGGCAGGCGTACCTGGCCCTAATCATCACAAAGACTGTCTAATGGAGACTGTGAAGACTATGTTTTATATTTAGGTGAGCCACTGATGTTTCTTTTTTTATACTCTCATGCCCAGCGTTAACTGCAAATGGCAAACCACATCCTGATAAGGTCATAGGACCCAGGGGCTCACCCCACAAAGCAAGCTACCTGGCCAGCTGGGAGAGAGGGGAACCTAGAATGGGCGAGGAGATGATTATACCAAGGCCTTGAGACCAGCTGTAGCATCAAGGCCTGTAGTTTGTCCCACTAACCCTCCTTTTAGAAGTTTTCTCAGAAATTAAGATCAGCCCGAATCTTGGAGAAGACAGGTGTGAGTAGAACAAACAACAGGAGTCGAACACGGATCTGAGTGGTTCGAGAGGTGGGCGATAGTGGCTGCCGTTGGTGCCCTGCTAGAATTCCCTTCACCAGGTGGTGCATCTGTCCTCCAGCTGCTCTGGGTGTCGGTTCTCGGGAGACCTGTCCTCAGCTGAACTGGAGCCTCTGCCTCCTCCGGGAAGTTGCAATACCCCCTCAGGACGCTCCCTCTCCTCTCAGAGGCAGTGACTGACTGACAGGGGCACCGAATGCCAGACTTCTGTTCTCCAGGGGGACCACCTCTGTTGTGTAATTCGTGCCCCAAGCTCCCGGTGAGGCCAGGCCAATCTCACCTCTAGCTGAGCTCTTGCCCCGCTTTAGCTTTTCTCCCTTCCCCTAGACTGCTTCCCTGACTCTCCTCCTGCCAAGAATAGTACCCTCAATAAATCACTTTCATAAGAATCCCCGTCTCAGATTCTACGAAACCTGATCTCAGACAGATGACTTCCGAAATTCTGGCTTGAGTGGTGACTGGGTGACATCAACGCCATTTACTGATCAATGAAAAACAGTAAAAGGGGCCCATTAAGGGTAAGGCCTTGCTTATTTTTGATTCTCCAGGTTCTAGCAGTTTCTAGCACAGAGTATATTTCAAACAAACTTTGGAGTTAATAGATGATTGAAGAAAATGCTTTTGGTCTTAAATAATGCTGAGTTAGAGATGACTTGGGGCTCAAACAGATTGTCATGTAGACAATGAGATATATCAATCCAGATCCCAAAAGGTAGGTTTGGATTAGAGATATTTCAAAGTTAAGAGAATTAAAGCTGTGAGTCTGATGGAAATCATCCAAAATATACAAATAAAAACTGCAGTTCAAAAATGGAATCTTGGAGAGTGCTTCAGTTCAGGCACCCAGTCTCATGGCCGTGGTCTTGACATTGTCATCCACGATAATTTACTAATCAAGATGTTCAGCAACCCACCCATTACCCTTCCAGCTTATTTAGTCTCAAATTTCCACTTTCTCACATCATCCATTCCCTTCTGCCTCTGCTTATACTCCAGATCCATCATTGCAACCATTCCTCTGTCCTAGGTACTTGGTAAAACCCAGGCCTAAATAAAGTGCCTGAGGCACGCCTGTACCTGAGCAACTGAATGCTGGGGTGGGTGGATGGAGGGGGAATTCTGTTACTGCAGGGACTGCTACCCACCCATTCTAGTATATTCGTTTTCTCACTCATTACCTGGTGGCCTTGCCTCTTTCTTGGCCGGGAGCTGCCTCGTCTCCACACCCATTTGCTCCTGTAGTCATACTTCAGGCCATACTCTGTTTCAAGAACTCTTACTTCTACCTATATACTGTGGATTCTATTCCTTCTTATCTTCTCAATGGCTGCTTCTGCAAATGAACCTAGTCACTCATGGGTCCCACCTCATCTCCATCAAACTTTGTTCGTCTCCTTGAAGATCCCCATTGGACCACTAAATATGGTGGTCTAAGGCTTGGTCTTGGGAGTTTCCTCATTTATACTCTAGTAAGTATTCTTTCTCATCCAGTCCTATAGATTTAAATATCAGCCATATACTGTTGATCCCCATATTTTATTTCTAGCGCTGATCTCTTCCTTAGATACCAGATTCACATATCCTAACACCTATTTGGTGTCTCTATTTGCATGTCTACTAAACACTTTTAATTTAAATGCCCAATCTAGAAATCATGACTTTCTCCTCTAACCCTGTTCCTTCCCCTAGTTTCTTTCCCCTAGTTCCCTGGATCCAGTGTGTTACTCTCTGTCCACTGCTGCCAAGCCAGCTTCCTCCTGTCTTGCCTGGACTACTGAAATAGCCTGGGAACTGTTCTCCGCACTTCTTCTTCAGCCCCTCTATAATTTTCTATTTATTTGGCAATCAAAGGGTCTTTTTAAAAGATATTTTTAAAACAAAATTCAAATTCCTTCCCATGGCTTATAGTCTCTCCATATCTGATCTTCCTCTGACTGCTTCTCTGGCCCCCTTTCGTTCCATTCTTTCTCTTCCCTTCTAGGCTCCAGGCCCCTCCACCCCCTATTTGGTTCTCAAATTTACCACACTTGTTTCTGCCTTGCAGATTTTCACTAGTGGTTCCCTCTGCCTGAAGCCTGCTTTCTCCAGGTCTTTGGATCTTTTTTTGTTAATTTAGGTCCCAATTTAAATGTCCCCTCCTCAGTGTTCCCTCCCCATTTTCCTGGCCACTCGACCTAAAGTCATTCCCCACACTGCCATCACTTCCTATCATATTTCTGGCTTTTCTTTTCATCATAGAATGTATCACTATTTGATAATTTCTTATACAGTCATTTGTTTCCAGTCATTAATTGTTCCTTCCTTTTTCTGAGGTACAATGCACACAAAATAAAACCATTTAAAAATGAACACTTTGGTGGCATTTAGTACATTCGCAATGTTATGCAATCACCATCTCGCTTTAGTTACAGAATATTTTCACCATCCTGAAAGGAAGCTGGACCCATTAAGCCACTGACCCTCGTTCCCTGCTCCCCACACTACCCGTGGGAACCACCAGTCTACATCCTGTCTCTATGACTTGCCTGTTCTGAGTGCCTCTCACAGATGGAATACTACAATATATGACCTCTTGTGGCTAATTGCTTTCACTTAGCATAATGTGTTAGAGGTTCATCCACCACAATATAGCATATACTTCACTCCTTTTTATGGCTGAATAATATTCCGCTGTGTGTATGTACACTCTTTGCTTATTCATTCATCCATTGCTGGGGTTCCTCTCTTTTTCTCACCAGACTCTAGACTTGCCTGTCTCATCAAAGATGTGTTTAAAACAGAACCTGCCATATCCTGTGTGCTTATAATACATGTTGATTTTATGAATGAATGATGACACTTCAGGGACAGGTATAGGAGAGAGAAGCTTGGAAGCAGACTGGGAAAAAAGTAAACAGGCAGCAGGAAAAATCAGTGGAGAATAGTGTCATAGAAGTCAGAGAACATTAGTTTCAAGAAAAAATGATTAAGGAAGATGAGTTCATAAAAGCATATTTCACGAACCATGAGAAGGTCGCTGGAATTCTTGGTAGGGACAGTACTGATGTAGAAGTTTAAATGTGGAAGTGGACAGAAACCTCTGGACTCAGAACAGTGGCCTGGGCTATGTCTTTCAGGGAACTCTGGAGCCCCGTCACAGAGTAAAGTCCCCATGCCCAGACCTAAAACAGTAGAGAATTTTCTTTCCTGGTGATTGTGGGCTTATGAACGTCCTCAAAGGAGTAATGTGGAATTTCAGAGAGAGAAGGAAGCCCAGTGTTTATTAAGTTAATACAGCAGATATTCTTATATGCTTCCTACGTGCCTGCCAATACCACACACTATTTTAGGTGCTGGGGTTACAACAGTAAAACAAACAGAAAAAACATCTCTGCTTTCATGGAGCTCAAATTCTAAGGGAGGGAGGAGAACAAACAGGCAGACATAAAATGTCTTATTGTGAAGTGCTATGAAAAAAACAAAACACAGGACAAGGGGTTGAAGAGGGAGGGGCCGCCATAGGTCGGTTGCTCAGACATGTCAGATGAGGTGATATTTGAGCAGAGACTAATGATCCTAAAATGCTAAAATCATCTGATATTAGAGCCATGGGGCACTTAGCAATTCATCATGTTTTGTTTTCCTTTTGCCTCACTGGAATGTGTGTGATACAGAATTTGCTAAGTCCCCTTAGCGGTTCCTACAGCTAAAATGAGCAAGTTTATTTCATTTACTTTGTTGGTATAGGATTTTATTCTGTTCAGATAATTTTGGCATTTTACGTTGAGATGAACATGCAAGAGTGTTTCAAGGCTTTAGAGATCTCTAACACTTCGAAAGTTAATGGTTTGAAGTCATCTCCTTCCAAAATAGCTTGACTCTTACTTCCAGTTTCTACCAAAAGAAGGTGATAGATTCTAGAAAAGCAGTAAAGTACTCATGGGATACCCATCCAGTTTAGACATTTTCTGTTGTCATTGTTTATAATTTGTATCCAATATTAGCATATCATGGGGAGACGCTGAAAAAACATAATATACTTTGAATACAAGTGAACGTAACGGCTAAGAGTACTACTTACTTTCTGAGGGAAAAAGCTACTTAAAAAACCCTGTGATTATTATGTTCAATAAATTAAATCATAGGGTAGAAAATTTCAGCACAGAACTAGAAACTATAAAAGGATCAAGTGAAAATTCAAGAACCAAAAAATATAAAGCTGAAAGTAACCTACATGAGGCCACTTTCTCAAGACAGGGAGAGCTGGCTCTTTTATCTGATGCATAGAAAGCAACAGAGATTGTTGAGGAAAATGAGGAAATGGAGGAATGTGAAATGAAGAACCATTTCCCTGTTTTATGAGGTCAGCACCATCTGATACCAGAGCTTGATGAGGACACAAAGGAACACTACAGGCTAATTTTTCTAGTGAACACAAAGCAAAAATTTGGAGCCAATGTGAACAAACCAAATCCAGTTACCAAGTGCAGTTTATTCCAAGGATTCAAAGTTGGGTTAACAATCTAAAATCAAGAAAGACATCACATTGGCCAAGCAAAAGAGAAGCATTACATGGTCCTTTCTTTTTTTTCTTTTTTCTTTTTGGTAATTTCAAAAGAAGCAGAAAAAGTATTTGATAAAATTCCACATCAACTCATGAACAAAGTTAGCAATCTATAAATAAAAGGGAATTTCCTTCATCTTTTAAAAGAAATCTACAAAATATCTATAGGAAATATACACAATGGTGGCATACTGAAAGCTTTCTCTGGGCAGTTAAGTGAGGAGATAGATATGCTGTCTGTACCACTTCTGCTACTCAATATTTACTTAGTAATATAGATTGAGAAAAAGAAATAAAAGGTATAAAGATATGACAGTAGAAAACAAACTGTCATGATTTTGATTCTGAATATAGAAAATCCAATAGAATCCACAGGACTGAAATATATGTGCATGTTCAAATGGCTATTTTCATGGGAGAAGGGATTGAGAGTATTACCTTGCACCATATGTAAAACGTAATTCCAGGTGTAGATGTAAATATGAAAGGTAAAGAGCCAAAGTTTCTCAAAGATAACATAGGATAATTTTTTTATAACTTTGGGACAAGCAAAGTTTTAAACAGGATACCAAAAAATGTTAACCGTAACGGAAAAGATTCACAAGTTTGGATGTATTAATATTAGGAACTTCCAGTTACCGAAAGATACCATTAGGTGAAGAGGAAAGTTAAGAATGGGAGAAGATATCTGCGATATATATAATCGACAAAGAGCTTATCTTCAGAATATATAAAGAACTTCTGCAAATCAATGAGAATAAAGACAGTCCAGTAGAAAATTAGGCAAGGAAACTCAACAGATACTTTACAGAGGAGACTATCAAAATGGCAAATAGATACATGAAAAAGGGCTCAACCTCATTAGTCACCAGACAAATAATTAAAACCGCAATAGGAAGTTCCTACACACTGATCAGGAAAGCTAAAACTAAAAAGACCAATGATACCTAGTGTTGGAAAGAATAGGTGACAAGAACATTCCTATACTACTTATTGGGGCATTAGCTGCCTCCAGCAGTTAGGAAAACAGCTTGGCACTACTTTCTAAAGCTGACCTTGTGCATATGCTATGACCTAACAATTCCACTCTTAGGAATATACCCAAAAGATGTGTACACATGTGCAGCCAAAGGCACATGCAGCAATGTTTTTAGCAGAAATATTCCCCAGCAGGACATAACTCAACCATCTGTTGAGAGTAGAATGAACAAATTGTATTCCATCCTATGTAGCATTTATATACAATGGAATACTACAGAGAAACAAAAATGGATCAACTACAGCCGTATAAAACAATATGGATGAGGAATCTCAGAATAATGTTGAGCAAAAGAAGCCAGACACAAGGATCACAGATAATATGATTCTACTTACATAAAATTTACAACAAATACATGATGTGAAAAGTTCAGGATAGTGGGTACCTTGGGAGCAAGTCGAAGGAGTGACTGGAAAGGGACGTGAGGGGTGCCTGTGGAGGGCTGCCCGTGTTCTGTTCTACGTGGGTGGCAGTTACAGTGATGTTTATTTTGTGATAAGTCATCAGGCTGTCTGTCCAATTCTGATTTGTGTTAAGTTTCTGTGTATATGTCAGAGTCAATAAAAAAGATTTTTTAAACAGGCATAAAAGATCACTTGTAGCTCTTTAAAATATACAGATCATGGAGGGCTCATGGGATGTTCAGGGATGAGTCCTAAGCACTTGAGATTTTAAAAAGCATCCCCATCATTCTGGCCTGCACTAGAGGTGAGTAACCATAGGTTGAAATACTTCACGAAACATTACAGATCTCTTTTCCTTCTATAGAGAGGCATGGCCAAATGACGCACAGGCCCACCTTGGAGTCCTAGTCAAGAAGCCACTTTTCTTTCCCCCAACAACTGTGTGTATGTGTATCAGTATGTAGGTATCACTGTAAAAGTCATCACTCCTTTAAGGAAGAAATAACCAACAGCCAGCAACTCACCAGTGGGAACACTTCGTCATCACTAAGCAGGGGGCTTGTCATTTCTTTGGTTTGAAATGGCAAAGGGGGCAGTGGCGGTGTTGCACTTCTGTTTGGCTCCCGGTCTCGGCTAAGTCTAAACGAGAAGGATGGTCATTGTTACCGCTACTGAGGACACTGCTGGTTCATGTAGCTAAGCCTTTACTTTTCTCTGATGTCTAACGGAGGGGAGAGCACCACAAAACGTCTGGGCTTATCTTGGGATCTCTTTGAAAATAATTTCCTGGTAAGTCATTTCTAATGATTAATAATGAGCAGAAGACTTGGTAATTGTTAAAAATATTCTTCTATTCTTATTGCTTATCATCCGTTTCTACATTACTTTCGGATCTCTTTGCCATTTAATTAAAAAACATGATGCCAGTTGCAGAAAAACCTCAAAACAGCTAACAATGCTGCCCTCAACAATTCTAAATAATCCTCTTTGTGTATTCTCTATTTCACTAAACCTTGCTGGCTTTCTTAACAGAATTATACTTCTCTCTCTCTTTAAGTTTTTTGTTTTATTTATTTCTGAGAGGGAGAGAGAGAGAGAGAGAGAGAGAGAGAGCGAGCATGAACAGGGGAGGGTCAGAGAGAGAGAGAGATACAGAATCTGAAACAGGCTCCAGGCTCTGAGCTAGCCATCAGCACAGAGCCTGACACGGGGCTCTAACCATGAGATCATGACCTGAGTCAAAGTCAGATGCTCAACCGCTCAAGCGACTGAGCCACCCAGGTGCCACCCCCCCCTTTTTTTGATGCTAGAATAAGTCCTTGCACAATAATTCTAATTCCTATAGGACTTAATAATTTGTAACATGTTTTCAATTAATATCTTCTCCTAAGCTCTTCCACACTTAGTTGTATAACCTTGAGCTTGAGGAGGTATCTAGATCCTTCTGTGACTTTAGTTTTTTCATTGATAAAAAATGAGTTGTTAGGAGACTTGAACTCCACAGTTTGGATAAAAGGTACAGTACAGAATTAGTTGTTTGTGCTAACATATAAAGTGGAAGATGAAACTGAATACATTTTTAAAATTTTCATATGCTGACTAAACAAATGAATAATGGAATGAAAAACTAAACTAACTTGACCTAAGATTTTACATAAAAAGATCCAATGGTATGAGCTCTTTGGAACTAAATAAATATCTTTCTGCACATTAATTCATGAAATTGGGGTTGAAATTTAATCAAAATCATCAAAGCCCATGAAAACATAAGAATCCCTTCACCTTAAACTTTATTCATTTTTACTGATTATTCACAATCTTCAGAGGTAATGATTTACCATTTTCAAAGGCTTCATATTTGAATTTTGCATGGTTCAAACAAATTTATGTCATTGTTCTCTGTTCTTATCCAAAGACTATCTACACAGACTTGTTTCTTATTATGTAAACATTTTCAAAGCAATGCATACAAATAGCAATAAAAGTTAAGTGAGACATCTGTAAATTAGGACATAAAAAACAAACACAACATGTTTCCCATTTTTACTTATCTTGAAATATATCTTTTTTTAAATCCATTCTCCCAAACCATAATTACCATGGAAACAGAACAGCAAATTAAACTGAAATAACACGGTTTATGATGTGCACGTTAAGATAAAACATCCCACAATTCAGATAGAATTATAACAATTGCAAAGCACATCTGCATAGAATCTTCAGCTGAACCTTTTAATTTGAGGGAGGCTACCATCTATACTTCAAAGCATAGTGGGACAAAATAAGATAATTATAGAAGTGGCTCAAGAAATATGTATCTCGTAATCTCAATTATACGAAGATTTCAGGGAAAGTGTTATTCATCCTAAATTATCTAAAGAATTATCTCAATTATCCATTTTGCTTTGGATGTATCGATACAGTTTTATAGTGTTAATTACTAAAATTTATATATGAACATTCTTTTTATTGTATGATCAATAAAATGTAGACATTGAAGGAAAGACTACATTATGGTTTTTTTTTTTTTTTCTAGGAGAGAGAGAGACAGCGTGAGCAAGGGGGGGGGGCGGTCAGAGAGAGAGGGAATCACAGACTAGGAAAGACTACATTATGGAGTAAAATACTTTTGCTTTAAATTGTCTTTATATCTGAAAAGTTCTTCTTCTTCCTTTTTTGTAAAAAAAATTTTTTTAATGTTTATTTATTTTGAGACAGAGAGAGACAGCGTGAGTGGTGGAGGAGCTGAGAGAGAGGGAGGGAGAAATAGAATCCGAAGCAAGCTCCAGGCTCTGAGCTGTCAGCACAAAGCTTGATATGGGGCTTGAACCCACAAACCGTGAGATCATGACCTGAGATGAAGTCAGACACTTAATGGACTGAACCACCCAGGTGCCCCAAAAGTTCTTCTTCTAGAATGCAGCTATTCAAATACTTCCTAAACTACCTTGTAAAAAAACCGCTCAGTGTATCAACTTAAAAGCTCTTTGAAATTATTTCAGATGGCTTTTACTAGCCTCTCACGAGCTGGTCTGCCCAGTCAGCGTTTCCACAGGCCCTAGTCCAAGCCTCTGCCTACTTCTGCCAGGAAAGCTGGCCTCACTTGTCGTTGGGAACAGAACTCTGCCCACTTGAGACCTGGGTCCACTCTCTGCAATCTTCAGAGCTGCCTAACTGTCCATCCCTTCCTGGCCTTCAGTTAATTTTCCCTGGGCTCTGGGATAACATCCTCAGCATAGAATCGGATCCCTTCACAAACTGCTAATTGGCCTGCTTTCAGCCTCACCTTCTAACGCTCCACATGATGCCCCCAGTTCTTTGAACAACTCATTATTTCCCGGCCCACAGCTGTTCAGCCTGCTTTGTTTTGTTCCTTCTTGAGTAACACCTTGGCACAAAATTTTCTCAACTTGTGTTTTTGCTTCTAGATGACTATTCATTCCCTGACAAGGGATCTTGTGAGAGTGGTCACGACAAGCCTACCGATGTTCTGGTTTTCTTAGGATTAGAAACTTTTTATTTCTGAACTACATTTGAAGCAATTTTAATGATTAATGTTAGCATTACTAAACTCTTTCCAGTACATGATGGAACTTCCAAGCATGCATCATATATAGAGAAGAAACTCCATTTATTACAAAATTGAGTTGTCATTAAAATTAGTCACATATTGATTGCTCTGGGTACCACTATTTCAAATTAGCTTATAAATTAGCCTTAAATTTCAAAACTCTAACTTCTAAACACTTTTAAAATATTCAATACAGGGGTCTGGGTGGCTCAGTCAGTTAAGCATCCTGCTCTTGATTTTGGCTCAGGTCATGCATGGTCTCGCAGTTTGTGAGATCGAGCCCCACATCCAGCTCTGTGCTGTCAGCAGGGAGCCTGCTTGGTATTCTGTTCCCCCTTCTCTCTGCCCCTCCCCCCTGCTCATGTGCTCTCTCTCTCTCTCTCAAGATAACTAAATTTAAAAAAATTTTTAAAGAACTCAATGCATTCTCACCAAATTCAATTACATCTTATTTATAATTTTAAGTGCTGAATAACTTTCTTATCAGAAAGCAAATCTGTTAGAACATCCTAAGGGGTGCCTGGGTGGCTTAGTCGGTTAAGCGTCCGACTTTCGCTTGGGTCATGATCTCGCGGTTCGTGGGTTCAAGCCCTGCGTCGGGCTCTGTGCTGACTGCCAGCTCAGAGCCTGGAGCCTGTTTCAGCCTGTGACTCCCTCTCTCTCTGACCCTCCCCTGCTCACGCTGTGTGTCTCTCTCTCTCCCCTAAAAATAAATAAAACATTAAAAAAAAAAATTAAAAAAAAAAAAAAGAACATCCTAAAAGGCTTCACGTTTTCAAGTGGATGAGCATGAAGAACTTCCTATTACTTCTAATAGGAATGAAAAACAACAAAAATTGGCTTACTTGCAAGTGGGCAAAAGATTATTTAAAGACGTATTATACAAATCTTCCTCAGCTAAAAGGAGGAAGTGGCTGAAATTAGACAAAACTTTTGTGGAACATCATCTTCATGTACTTTTACCTAAAAGCCTTTTCCTTTCTGAAATAGTTTCCTAAGACCTTGTGGCACTGGCCTGTGCTATGTAAATATGACTCAGTGTTTTCCGATGATGTTTACGCCTAACAAATATATCTGGGCTTCACTGAGCTGTGCTGTGAGGGAAAGAAGGAACATTTCATTTTTCACTTGCTAAGACTAATAGACATGTGCTTTACAGCCCTCCCCACTGCTGAGTTCAGGGTCCTTACAACCTCACGACGCTCTCCCCGTACTGGATTCGACATGATAATAATTTATTCAGAACATTTGAAATGCCATTTCTCTTTAAAAAAAAATCAGGTCACTGGAGAACACTGAAATCAGGCAAGGCATTAAAACAATTTAATGAAACTCTCACCAGATGAGGCTGGCAGGTGACGAGGCTCTGCGGCAGGAAGACCAGCCCAGACTGCTTATCAAGTCCTCTCCTGCGGAGCACTTTACCCCCGCGTGTTGCTTTCTGCGTCCCCTACGGTCTGGTTTTTGTTAGGCGCCTTGAACGCATTCTGTGCCCTCCAAAAAGAGAAAGGGGGGGCAGCCCAGGGTAACTGCCTTTAAAATAACAGCACCTGGTAGGTCCGTTCATCTAAGGTTTTCAAAGATCCTCCCAACAAGCAGGAGTAGGAAACAATGTTCCACACCCAGTGGGTGCTCGGCACAGACCGGGCCTGACTCCCGTGCGCAGGAAGGCCCCTTCTAACAGCTCTAGGCGCCTGCTTTTCTCTCGCAATGAAAGAATCCTAGGCATGCGGCCGCGATTTGACCCAGGGAGAAATGAATCTATAGGGCAGGGAAGCACTTTGAAAAGGGTCTGTTCTATATCAGAAAAAATATTTCTATATCACATCGAGATGAGACCCCTTCGGGAGACAGATTTTCAGTTATAGCCCGCGGCACACACGGGCACATGCCCTGGAGAGGTGGCCCGTGGCCAGGCCTCAGCAGACTGTCCCTTCTGCCCCCAGGCCACGTTTGTACCGCGGCCATCCGCCCCCTGTGGGCATCCTCAACTCGCCTCGCACCCCTCGGAGCTGCGGCCCAGGGCCCCCTCCCTCTCCCCCACCTCTTCCCTCCCCCATCCTGCACCCCACCGCCTGCCCCCTGACGGCAACCCACCACCAGTATACTTAGTTTCTAGGGTAGCAGCCAGTCTGCCCTCATTTCCTTCCTGAGCTTCTCGAAAAAAGGTTATTAATTAAGCACTTTTGAATGGTTGCTGTTTCTTGGATCGGATTGGGATCTAGCCTCTAAGACGTGCAGGGCTGAGGGGATGCAAGTAGGAGAGAGCTGCACTACGTCCACAAGAACGTTGAGCAGACATATTTTTTGCTATGTCCCATGGATTTATGGATTTATCCACCTGCAGCTGGGCCGTGCTTAGTTACAAAGATAGGCCGGCGTCGCCCCTCCTCCACAGGACTGTGTTTTGCGGGAATGTCAGATTCAGCCATTTGTTTGGCCACCCAAAGCTACTTTTTGGCACTGTGAGTTGTTGAAGAAGTATTCAATTTATTACAAATGCTAACAATTTTATTCGTAATATCAATAATAATGGCTAACACTTATGGAAATATGTTTTCATAGGGAACTATGGTTTCTTCTATAATTCTCACACAAAAAGACCCTTAGAATTATTATCTCTATTTATCAGATGGGAAATTGAGGCTCACAAATTTTAAGTAAATTTCCCAAGGTTGTTAATATTATGTTATATGAAAACAATATGTGAGGTTTTCATGCTACGCGTGATGAGTTTTTGAGCAAAAGTTGTATCGAAGTTAGGTAGGTCCTATCAATTTACCCTTTCTCGGTACCATGAAATGGTAATAAATCTGATATTAAAGAAGTTTGGGGAATGTTGCATGCCACACCCTTCCTGAAACTCACAATGCATATTAGCATATTAATGACCCAATATCCTGGAGAAAAGAAATGTGTTTATTTTGCTGGGAACTTTTCAAGTTTGGAAAAACAGTGAAAAGCTTCTAGAGGCCGTTTTGATTCCATAGTATTTTATTAAAATTGAATAAATTAGTCTAATTTTATGGCAGATGTATTTACTGAAATTTTGAACTAAGACACTTTAAAAGGGGAGCATGTGGATAGCAGACATTAATTTTCCACATGCTTCTCTTCACTCAGAGAAAACCTCTTCCACACCCTCCAGTTCCTTCCCTATGAAGGGACCAATGGTTTGTCGCCACTGTTGGAGAATCAATATAAAGTGTGTATTTTTTTTAATGTCTTTTATTTTATTTTGAGAGACAGAGACAGAGAGGGAACAGGGGAGGGGCAGAGAGGGAGGGAGACACAGAATCTGAAGCAGGCTCCAGGCTCTGAGCTGTCAGCACAGAGCCTGACGTGGGGCTCGAACCCATGAACTGTGAGGTCATGACCTGAGTCGAAGTTGAATGCTTAAATTGACTGAGCCACCCAGGCGCCCCTAAAGTGTGTATTTTGAAGTTGTCAGAAGCGACATATTTTCTGTCATATTATTATGACATATTACATATTTAATATGTAACATATTAAAATCTAGTTTTTCTGGGCGGCGCAGTCTGTTAAGGGTCTGACTCTTGATCTTGATCCAGGGTGATGACCTCACAGTTCATTGGTTCCAGCCCCGCGTCAGGCTCTGCGCTGATGGTGCAGAGCCTGCCTGGGATTCTGTCTCTCCCTCTCTCTGCCCTTCCCCTGCTGTGCTCTCTCTCTCTCAAAATAAATACATAAACTTAAAAAAATAAAAATAAAATCCAGTTTTTCTATTCTTATGACATAAAGAAATAAGATTACTTCTTTGTATATTTTATGTGCCACATCAGCTTCTAAGAAGGGTTTGAATTGAGTAAAGTTCACTATAACCCTATCGTTTCACTGTTGTATTTTGAAAGCTATTGACAACACAGAATTTAATATAAAACAATATATCACTATAAAATTTTAACAACTGAAGAAATAGTATATAAGAGCTCTTTTTTGAATTGTTTAAAAATACATTTCTATGAAATATTTCTACATTTATGTCCTTATATAATGGAGCTGACATACCTATCTTCATTCTTTTCCATTTTTATTTGGTTTTGATAGGTGTACTGTCCCATTTCTTCGTAGGTGTTTTGATCGGCCCACGCTGCTTTGCCATTGGAGCGAAGTTTTGCAAGATCATTTCGGAGCCTTTCATTCTCATATTCCAGTTTGTTAATAGATGTATGCCTCGAGTGTGCCCTGTTAGTGAAGTCCAAACTCTAGAGAATGAAAAAGCCATCACTGAAAAAACCGTTCCTTAGAAGGGAATACATACTTTCCGTGCGCTTAGACAGGGCCGTCATCGAAGAGCCCTTTCGTCTGAGTCCAGTGACAATGGCTCTACTCGCATATGCCCTAAAGCCTTCTCCTGCCCTCACCCCCTCACAACACGGACACTTAGTGACAGCTGCTGCTGAACGCATCACAATGAGAGCAATACATTGCTCTCACTGTCCGTGTTCGCTTTCACATTAGTGTTTTCTCTCTCTAGAACAGACTGGCTGGATTTAAGCTTCTCATGTCTACAGGGTATATCTTCTAGTGTTAATAATGGAACCAGAATTAACATACATCATACATTTCAATTTTGGACGGTTTTTTCCCTCTGATTACAATAATACATGTCATGATAGTAAATCACATATCGATTTCCCACTGTTGGGTGATGCAACAATGATCTTCCAAATCCATACAGACTAGAGTCTGACTCGGGACCGTTTTACAGTAATGATCTAACAGTTGGGATTGTGCCAGTACCACGGTTTTGAGGAATGCGGCTTCGTGATGAAGATTTACTATCTGGTGTGAACCACCTAATTTTAATGCGTCCTAAGAAGGGAATATGAAACATGTTTTTTTTTTTTAAATGTTTTATTTATTTCTGAGAGAGAGAGAGAGAGAGCGAGCAGGGGAGGGTCAGAGAGAGAGGGAGATACAGAATCTGAAACAGACTCCAGGCTCTGAGCTGGCTGTCAGCACAGAGCCCGACACGGGGCTCGAACCCACGAACCGTGAGATTATGACCTGAGCCGAAGTCAGACGCTTAACCGACTGAGTCACCCAGGTGCCCCGGGAATATGAAACATGTTTAGATCACAAAATGAGCGGTTTAGAGCAAGAACAAAGACTTATTTGAATTAAATGCTGTGAGAAGTTTTAGGGAGAGTCTAAACTTTTCTTCTCACAGAGTTTTAAAAAACAGGATATATCCTCACACGAAAACTCATGAAAATGCTTTAAATGACTACATGGTCCTTTCTAGTCCTATGATTTAGATATCTGTGGGACATGTAGTTGCTGATTCAACAACAGTTCTCTGTTGCCAGAGGGTAATATTTTTGCACAAAAATATGACATGGATAAAGTATCATTTTTTAAAAATTTTTTAAATGTTTTATTTATTTCTAGGAGAGAGAGAGAGAGAGGCAGCGTGAGCAGGGGAGGGTCAGAGAGAGAGAGGGAGTCACAGACTGAAACAGACTCCAGGCTCTGAGCTGGCCGTCAGCACAGAGCCCGACGCGGGGCCCGAACCCACGAACCGCGAGATCATGACCTAAGCGAAAGTCGGACGCTTAACCGACTAAGCCACCCAGGCACCCTGATAAAGTATCATTTTTGAAGCTCTGAATTTCTATAGTTGAAAGCCCATAAGACCATACATGAATATGGCTTAGAACTTTTATTTTGAAGTTTCTAAATGTAAGGTTTTGGCATAGGCCATTTTATTTACTAGGTACCCCATAAAGTAATCATTATTATTATTATTTTACTAACTGCACATTTTATATTATACATATACTATCATATTAGTGTCAGGATTGATAAGTGCAGAAATGTATACATATTAAGTGTTAAAAATGTTTACCTATTTGTCTTAATTTTTGCTTTCAAAGGTCAAGACTGCTTATTACATTTTCTGTTTCCTACCTAATGTGTTATAGAAATTCATGAATCTTTAGAAAGGTCCCACTTTTGAAAGAAAATTCTCCAGGAGGCCAAACTGCCCCAAAACAATACAGAAAGGTTATGTGTTTATAATGCCCTTTGGTAGAGAAGGACCATTAAAAGGTATGTCTCTGCTTATTAGGCCTTTATCTTTCGTAGATCTTAACATTTGCTCTTTTGAGATACACCAGTGCAGATAAAAGAGTAATCTATAGCATGCTTTACAAAAGAAAGAATTATTTATTCTAAAGTTAGAGTAGATTTGCGATAAATATAAAGAGGCTGTCTTACAAAATTTTGCCCTTCATAAGGAAAATATTCATATGAACAGATCTGGTTGAGAAAGGTCATGAAAAGATTGAAAATTTTACTCTAAAAAAATCTATTCATCAAAATATGTAATTCTTGATGGTCTGCTGCTCGGTTATAATTTTATTCACACCTTTTCTATAAGTTTAGATTTCGTCTGTGATTCTTTTTGACCCAGTGTTGGTTTAAAGTCATTAAGAATGATAGTAATACTTTTTCAAAAGTCTCTATAATTTTCTAAATGCACCATAATTAAATAAGTGTTGAGAGCACGACCTGAAAAAATTACAGAGATAATGTATTCACATGATTTATATTTAAAAGCATTTTCCCTTTTTCTTGACAACAACCTTTTTGGGCTCTCTCATTTCACGTTTTTCTTGAAGGCTTTTCTAGTAATTTCAGGACTATATCCTTCACTAGATGGGTTATCACGTGAAAAAAGGCACTGATTAAATTCTACCTCTATTTCTGATGGGTTATTTTAGAGGCTTGTTAGCTCAAATTTTCTTCCCTCAAATTTTAGGGTTTTGTAGTTTTAATCCATTGCTTCATTCTTGAAATGGCAAAACTTCCTAGTATTTGTTTACTTTGACATGCCAGCATGAGGCCAGTTGAATTACTGGTGTCTGAAGAACAGTATTTTATGTTACACTTTTTCTTTTAAATTTACGTATATTCAACAAGAATAGGCTAACAAATTATTTCTACAGAAGGACAGGCTTTAATCATGTTTTATGGTTAGCATATTAATTTTTTAAATATGTAAGTGGATGTTTTAGATTATTGTGAGGGTACTAATTTTTATGCTATTATTTTATTTGGCAAACTTCATGGATAGCAAAAGGCAAATGAGTCTTAAAAATTACCACAAATTCTGAGTTCTGATTAAATCTGATTTTATGACACCTTTCTTAAATGAAGGGAAATTTAATAAATACACTCATGGGCCGAAGTAAATATGGAATCACAAAAAACTCTCATGAAAAACTTGATGTTGCATTAGCTACCCGAGAATAAAGGTAAACACCTCACACTTTTCTGAGTAATTGTGCACAAATCCAAGGGAAACGTCTTTCTCAGAGCCACTTCTGTTACAGTTTTAAGTATCCTAAGACCTAAGGAAAAGTTACCAGCCAGGTGGGCAGTCCCATCCCAGATTTGGCAGAGGAAACCGGGCACTGCTGCAGCCGGCCAGCCCGCAAGCATGGGGACACCCACGGCAAGCCTGCACCCGCCAGTACCTGAGGGCAGGGCGCTTCCCCTACTGCTAGGTGAGGGCCTTTTTTGACCTTTCTTTCCCTAAATGTGAATAAGCAGGGTGCTTCACAGTTAGTCAACCGGAAAAACTCCCAAAGTTCTAGTTATTTAGAAATGACCTACCTTAATATCAGTAATTTCACTTGTCTAGAAAGGAAAAAAGATAATGGTTATTCGAATATTATCCAAATACCACATATTTTAGAAGACCTAAAACTAATGATGTAAATATTTTGCTTCTTCCTGCGTGGGGTAAAAATTAAGCACCAATCGTTTAATTCCATGTTTATTTATCCATTCCAATTACTTCAGAAAGAATTAACTAATTGTGGGATCTGAACACGTAACAGATATGAGTTTTCTTTAATATGAAATCTTTAATGAGTGCTACATAAAGTGACATGATAGATTGTATACTTAAAAAAAATTTTTAAAGCATTTATGTAGTTTTGAGAGACAGACGGAGAGCAGGGGAGGGGCAGAGATTGAGGAAGACACTGAATCTGAAGCAGAGCTGTCAGCACAGAGTCTGACACAGGGCTCGACCTCACAAACTACAAGATCATGACCTGAGTCAAAGTCGGATGCTTAACCAACTGAGCCATCCAGGCGCCCCAGATTATACACTCTTAAAGAACAAAGAATTATATTTGCTTTTTTATAAATTCAATAGGCACTTGAGAATTTTCTCTTTGGAGAGTGGCTTGACTATTTCAGTTATCAAAGTCAATTCTAAATCTTCACATATAAAAAACAGAGAGAGCAATTATACAGTCAACTTTCTATATGAATTATAATTCTACACAAAGCATATGTGATTGAATACTATTTTAAAAAGGCATCACATTGAGGTGCACATATCAATGGCATTCCGTTTTATGATATCCAGCTAACCACTCTTTAAACAAACATATGCTGTATATATATGTGCTAAGTGCTACAGAGGTAATCAAGTACGAAAAATTGACCCTACCTTCATGGAAAATACAATAAAACTGAGTAGGCTAAATTAACATGTGTGAAAAAATAGTGAATGATACAGATAAAGTATAATTATGTATTAAATTATGTTGCACCAAGTATAAACTCAAATGTTTTCTGAATCAATGAATGGCAGCTAAGATCATCAGAAGGTGAGATAAAACAAGAGTCTGGCAATCTCTCATGATGTGAGCAATAGCCTCCATGAAAATTTATTCGTGCCTCTTACACCACAGGTGAGGCCCATAAATCCACAAGTATTCATTGAGCCTTATCCTACACCAAACCCTCTAGGAAGAAGTATAAAATATAGTCCACTTCTCCCCTAAAGAAGCCTATGACTAACAGCCAAAACATATATACACTAAACAACTAAAAAAAAAAATAAAGGAAGACAACCCAAAATTCAGTGCTAAGGAAAAGCATTCAGGTGGAGGATATCTAAAGGATTCATTCATTCATTGACTCACTCACTCACTCACTCATTTGATCATTCACTCATCTAGCAAAATATTTTTTCACTGCCTCCTATATTCAGGCGCTGTACTAAGCACTTGGGTATAATGGTAAACTGGGACCATAACCGCCCTCAGTGAGCCTACTGGTAAGGGGATGTGTAGCTAACAAGAAACAGGTAATTTTAACCTTGTACTTATGATAGGTGTTAAATAAAGGATGTTAGGGTGGTTACTAGGAGGGACACTTAACAGAGCAGAGGAAAATCAAAGAAGATTTTGTATAACATGTAAAATTTATGCTGAGTTATCTGAAACATTAATGGGGCATAACTATGTGAAGTGGGAAAAGGGAATTTTTAGGTAGAAGGAAAGCACGTGTGAAGGCCTGGAAGCAAGAGAGAGCATGCGAAATGACCATCACATATGCAGAGAGTAAGACAGGTCTAGCACTCGCAGAGGGCTTGTTGGAGGCCACAACAAAGTGAGAGAGCTAGATTGAGGACGCCACGGAATATGAAGAGTTCTGACCTCCAACTGGAAATTGAGCATGTGTTCTTGATAGGAAGAAGAACACAACAAAAGGTTATATAGGAAAAGCACATCTGGTACAAGAAGTGGAGAGCTTGGAAGCCACGAGGTAATTCAGAGGAGGTAACTTGGAGTGGTTGGTGGATCGAACCTCTAAGGGAAAGCACCGAGCCAGAGGCGCAAGAGCCAACAGCCAAACTGGGGGCATGAGGGGAGGCAGAAACAGGAAGGTGATCAGCCAGTGAGTAAAACAGAAGAAACAGAGAGAATCACAGGATATTATAACAGTATTATGCACTTGGAATTATCCAAACCAACTTACGAGCTATGTGATTTGGGGCAAGTTACTTAAAAACGGAAAGATTTCATTCCTTTTTCTGTGAAATGGTTATCGTCATACCCAACCACCACATACTTGTTATAAGGATATAGACACTGATGTATGTAAAACATTCAGCAGATTATAAGGCATGTAGTAAACACCCAATAAATTATAACTCTTTGTTATTATTTAATTCTACCAGTTTTCCTGACTTTCTCATCTCTGGTCGTTGTACATTCTATTCTCTCAGCATGACTCTTTCCCACCAATCTGTCTGGCTGACTGCTCCCCAGATGCCTTTTATTACTCCCATGACAGGGTTAAGCAACCCCTATTAGTGCCCCCCAATTATAGCTGCAAAGAGATAAGGAAGAACCCTCTTCTACAGGTTTCAGAGGGAGTATGGCCCTTGTAACACCTTGATTTTGGACTTCTACTTCCAGAACTATATGACAATAAGTTGTTTTAAGTCACCCAGCTTGTGGTACTTCGTTATGGCTGCCCCTAGCAAATGAACACAACAGCCAAGAAGGTTTATTCCCTAAATTCAAAGATGGGTCAATATCAGAAAATCTGTCAGCCATACTCTATCATATCAACAAATTATAGACAAAACCCACATGATGTCATCTATGCTGAAAAGCTGTTTGATAAAAGCTGGCAGCAAATCTTAAAAACTCTAAGTAAACTAGGAATAAAAAGATATAAGGCCATAGCCCAAGAACAACAATTATTCTAAATGGTAAAACTCTAAAACAATTTCATCTAGAATCAGAAGGTTTTGTCCCTAGCAATCACTATTATTATTTAATATTTCCTTGGGGGTTTTAGCAAATGCAGTTATGACAAAAATAACTGATATGAACAGTAGAAAAAAAGAGCTAAAACTATCTATTTTTGTTAAAATGACAATATATCTCAAAAATCCCTAAGAACCTCTAGTAAATGCCTACTAGAATTTAAAGACAATTTGCCTTTTTTACTATATTAGCAATAAGTACTTAGATACAGAGAAAGGAAAAGACTTCACTTACAACAGTGACAAGAATTATAAAATACCTGAGCATAAATTTTAAAAGAAAGGCATAGAACCTATACAAAAAAAATTGTAAGATCTTATTTAGGAGCATAAACTGAGATACGAAGAAATGGAATTTATTATCATGAAAGTGCCAATTCTTTCAAAGTAATATGTAAACTTATTTTGATTCCAAATAAAACCCAACAGGAAATTATCTGGAGAGAAGGGATAAATTGACCTTAACCTTCATATAAAAATTTAAATTGGGTTCTTGTTTTATATCATATGTAAAATTATAATTCAAATGGGTTAAGGGCTTAGATGAAAAATATAAAAATCTTTGAAGACATTGTATGTCTCCTAACAGTGTATACTGTCTAGGAGTTGGAAAAATCTTGTTATTCTAGGAAGAAAACTCAGAAGCTGTAAACAAAAAGATACACATGTTTGACAAATGAAATTTAAAACTCTGTGTATGGTAGGGGAGCCTGGGTGGCTCAGTTGGTTAAGCATCTGACTTTGACTCAGGTCATGATCTCACGGCTTGTGGGTTCGAGCCCTGCACTGGGCTCTGTGCTGACAGCTCAGAGCCTGGAGCCTGCTTCGGATTCTGTGTCTCCTTCTCACTCTCTCTCAAAAACAAATAAACATTAAAACTTTGTGTATGGTAAAAGGATATCATAAATAAGATTACAAACAATACATTTAGGAAATTGCTGTTATAAATTGACAAGAAAAAGATATCCCGAAAGAAAAATGAGCAAAGAATATAATTCATAGTACACTGCCAATAATATACAAAAATATACTCACAGTAGCTAGGGAAATAGAAATTCAAGTACTACAGAAAAATCCCTTTACACCCATCAGACTGCCAAAAATTTAAAAGAGCAATAACACCAATTGCTCATAAGGAGGAAAGTAAGAGGTATGCATATACACAGATAGTAGAAATGTGACAACAAATGTTTTAAAATTAAAATATACACATCCTTTTTAAAAGTTTTAAAATTTATTTTGAGAGAGAAAGAGAAAGGGAGAGAGGGTGTGCTCAGGGTGGGGGGGGGGAGGGGCAGAGAGAGAGGAAGAGAGAGAGAATCCCAAGTAGGTTCCACGGTGATTTTAGTATACAGCCAGACACGGGGCTCCATCCCACAAACCATGAGATCATGACCTGAGCCAAAATCAAGAGTGGGATGCTTACCCAACTGAGCCACCCAGGTACCCCTAAAACATACATATTCTTTCAATCAGCAATTCTTTTCTTAGGAAGCTGTTCCAAAATATATGTATGAAGATTTTTTTACGGTATTGTTCATTTGTGCACAAATCTAGAAAGAGTTGAATTAATGACAAATGAATTGATCCTGAAAAATAGTTGAATAAATTTTGATACATTCACATCATGGGATAGTATGAAGCCAGTACACAAAATGAAATAGACCTAAACTAGTTGATTTATAAGGATTTTCAAAGGATATTGCTGAGTGAACAAAAACAAGACACAGAAAGGTATGTATAATGTGAACAATTTATAAAAACAGTTAATATATGACTATATATTACGTGTATGTATATATATTAGTTATATGACTATATACATGTATGTATAGAGAGTCACACACATACATACACATATATGAATTCATATATATGAAAAAGTACAAAACAATACATACTGAACAGTTAACATGTGTTATCTGGTGGAGGTGGGTATGAAGTGGGTAGGGAGAAGCAAGAAAAAAAAGACTGCACTAAAATCACTAGTATGTAAACTAGTATATAAAAATTCTATATATTTTACATGAGTCTATATTGATTTTCCTAAGACATCACAAAAAAAAAGATGTTTTCCTACTGTCTTACAGAGATGTTGGTGATACAGAGTCAAAAAGCAATTCAGAATCATGTATATATTATACACTTATTTCTGTAAAAGAACACTCAACTCCCTTCTCCATGTGTGTGTGAGCAAGAAAAAGTGGTAGAATGCTACATACTAGTTTGTTAGCACTGGATATCTCTGGACTCCAAACTGGGATTGGGGACAGCAGTGGAATATTTAGCTTCTTCTTCATAGATCTTTGTGTTTTATTTCTTGAAAAAGCCAAAAGCAAATGAACGGAACCAAATGCCTATACAAGCCAGAGTGAAGCAGGCTCAGTGTGGGCTGTGATGTCGCAGAATTCACACTTAAAAACACTTAGTTTTTAAAACACAACAACCAACCACAAAAACCATTTTTTGAGAAGGAAAAAAAAAGATTTTCATGAGGGCAGGACCCAATTTAAATTTTTGTGTGTTGAGCATTTAAAGAAACAAACCCTAGATGTCAGGGTTTTATGTAACAGGGAAACCATGCATACTTTACTTTTATCCATCTATCCTCAAATCTGTAACCAGGGCCAAAGAAGGCAGAATGCTTGACGAATGCTTCTAACTCTTTGATGCTAGAATACTTACTATTGTGAGAACAAGTATCTAGTCTCACAGAAATCTAGAATCATGGAGAACCCCTAGTCTACCTTCCTGGTGTCATAGCTGAGTAGCTGAAGCCAGGTGAAGCAATCACCATACTCATCTTTTATCCTCTCCATTTCCTCAGTGGCAGAAAAATTATTTTATTTCAGAATTTTCTCTCAGAGCAAATAAATGTTAAACAAGTAACAACAGTATTTCATTAGTTCAATAAATAAAAGTTCTTATACTTATGTATAAAAACCAACCTTCAACTGCTATATTCAACAATGTAGAGCCATTGGTTAAAACCACAAGGTCAATCTCAATCCTTCATTTATTCATCCTTTTATTCAACCAACATTCATTGAACCCAGCTATACCCCTGACATTGGGAGGTGCTCATGGTACAAACTTCAATAAAACATGGCCCCTGTTCACCATCCAGTGGGGAAGTGACAGGCTATAAGACAATCAAGACTAAGATCCAAACCCAGTGTGTGTAGATGGCACAACTCATTCTCACTGGAGTTTTTGAGGCAGCTTCATCAAGGTCAAGGTTGACACATGAGTCAGGCCACGAGGATCTCAGAGACAACAGTGAGAGCAAAAAAGCAAGGAAGTGGCATGTGTGAGGAAATGATCAGACTGTAGCCCAATCCAAGAAAAGAACAAAGGAGAATACTAGAAATTCAATTGTTCTAGCCTGAGGATAAAAGTTAAGTTTGGTCCAAGGGCACGATAATTTGTTGCCCCCACTTTTGCCTGCCTGACACATGGGAAGTGCTTAGCAAATAATGTCTGGGCAAGTGCTGACCAACTATGTAATCTCTTCGTTCAAGTTACTATTAATTTCAGTATTATTACCATGTACTGTCCGGGGTCCAAATCTCCCATCATCCCTTTCAGGTGTGTGTTTTCAGTTCTGACAGCTTTATATCTCATGTCTGAGATCTGAAAGGAGATGAGTGGGGGAAAAGTGAGTGTAATATTCATAATAAAAGCTCACAATTGTATTAAAATTAATTTTATCCACATAAACATTTTCTAAGTGCAATGAAGAGAAACACATCATAGGCATGATCATCACAAATCAGGTATTTGCATTCAGGTCTCTCTTTGGCAGCCCCCACTTTACCCTCCTTTCCTGATCAGTGCTAAATTAAAAACAGATACTGACAATAATGATGTTCTTTCCCATACCAAAATTCCATATCTCACTTCTATTTTCTATTGTATGTCAATTATCACCAGAAAAGCCACAATTTAAAACATGCTCAAATAACACTGCCCATTGAATTCTTCACTACCTAATTGTTAACAATATGCAAATGTGACTTTGATGTTTAATGTTGTTCTAATATTTCTGCCAAGTAACCCTCTTCTCCTGTGACTACTTCAGTTTGTCTAATTTATTTATTTTTCCCTGATTTTTTTCTACATGGCAATACTTAGACATAGTGTCTGCTCTTTTATTTATATAGGTCTCATTTCTTTTTTTTTTAATATTTTTAATGTTTTATTTATTTCTGAGAGAGGGAGACAGACAGCGTGAGCAGGGGAGGGGCAGAGAGACAGGGAGACAGAATCTGAAGCAGGCTCCAGGCTCTGAGCTAGTCATCAGCACAGAGCCCGATGTGGGGTTCGAACCCATGAACTGTGAGATCACAACCTGAGCCGAAGTCGGATGCTTAACTGACTGAGCCACCCAGATGCCCCTAGGCCTCATTTCTATATAAAACACTTCCCTGGAAAAGACTTTTGTAGATTACAAACTATACTTTCCTTAACAAAAACCTAGAAACATCAAAAAATATAAAGGTGAAAATAAAAATCATCCATAATCAAAAAGTCTTTTCAGCAAATGGTGTTGGGAAAACTGGAGAGTGACATGCAGAAGAATGAACCGGGACCACCATCTGACACCACACACAAAAATACACTCAGAATCCATGACAGACCTAAATGTAAGAAGGAGGCCATCAAAATCCTAAAGGAGAAAACAGGCAACAACCTCTTTGACCTTGGCCACAGCAACTTCTTACTTGACATGTCTCTGGAGGCAAGGGAAACAAAAGCAAAAATGAACTACTGGAATCTCACCAAGATAAAAAGCTTCTGCACAATGAAGGAAATAATCAGTAAAACTAAAAGGCAACTGACAGAATGGGAGAGAATATTTGATACCAGATAAAGGGTTAGTATCCAAAATCTATAAAAAACTTATCAAATTCAACATCCAAAAAACAAATAATCCAGTGAAGAAATGGGCAAAAGACATGAATAGACACTTTTCCAAAGAGGACATCCAGATGGCTATAGACACATGAAAAGAGGCTCAACATCACTCATCATCAGGGAAATACAAATCAAAACCACAATGAGATACCACCTCACACCTGTCAGATGGCTAACATTAACAACTTAGGTTACCAGATGTTGGCGAGGATGTGGATAAAGAGAAACCCTTTTGCACTGCTGGTGGGAATACAAACTGGTGCAGCCCCTCTGGAAAACAGTGTGGGGATTCCTCAAAAAATTAAAAATAGAACTACTCTATGACCCAGCAATTACACTACTAGGTATTTATCCAAAGGATACAGGAGTGCTGATTCAAAGGGGCACATGCACCTCAATGTTTATAGCAGCACTACCGACAATTGTCAAATGTCCGTCAACGGATATATGGATAAAGAAAATGTAGTATAGGGGTGCCTGGTGGCTCAGTCAGTTAAGCGTCTGGCTTCGGCTCAGGTCATGATCTCACAGTTTGTGGGTTCAAGCCCTGCATCGGGCTCTGTGTTGACAGCTCAGAGCCTGGAGCCTGCTTCAGAGTCTGTGTCCTCCTCTCTGCTCCTCCCTCACTCATGTTCTGTCTCTGTCTTTCAAAAATAAACATTAAAAAAAATTTTTAAAAAGAAAATATAGTATATATATATATATATAAAATGGAATATTATTCGGCAATCGAAAAGAATGAAATCTCGCCATTTGCAACAACATGGATGGAACTAGAGTGTATTATGCTAAGCGAAATACATCAGAGTCATATAATTTCACTCATATATGGAATTTAAGAACAAAACAGATAAAAATAGGGGAAGGGAAGCAAAAATAAGATAAAAACAGAGAGGGAGATGAACCATTAAGAGACTCTTAAATAGAGAACAAACTAAGGGTTGCTGGCGAGGTGTGTGTGTGGAGGTTGGGCTAAATGGGTGATGGGCATTGAGGAGGGCACTTGTTGGGATGAGTAGTGGGTGTTATATGTAAGTGATGAGTCACTAATCTCTATTCCTAAAACCATTATTACACTATATGTTAACTTGGACTAAATTTAAAAACTTACATTTCAAAAAAAAAAAATCATCCATAATCCAGTTACCCAGGTCACTGTTCACACCTGTAAAATATCTTCTACTATACAGATACAACCACTGCCACTACCTCATCTACGCTGTTTTCCTGTGTATTGTACAAAGCGATCAGTTTAAGGTGTAGAATTAGACAAAGGCCAAATCTCTTCTTGTTTTTATAACACAAGGGATTTAAATAACCATCTTATTTGTGAAGTGACTCTTAAATGCCCAGAAAGTTATTGAATGGTGCACTCAAAGCCTCTTGATTTGGGATAAAAAAAAAAAAAAAAAGCAGATAAGCCCTATAGATTTGAATCACCAATTTGATGATGAGCAAAGGGGTTGTGGGAATTTCATAAGAAATAGGAAGGAAGGAAGGAAGGAAGGAAGGAAGGAAGGAAGGAAGGAAGGAAGGAAAGAAGAAAACAAAGGAGGGAGGGAGGACTTTGAAGTTCTTGCAGTATTTTAACAGTAGAATGTTGTAACTGCAGTTTTTTACCATGAACCATGGTGTGCACTGAGTCAATGTTCAGTAAACATGGACTAATTTTTATGTTTCAACATCTGTTTTTAAAAACCCTAAAATAAATATGTAAAATTGAGGGGATACCTGGGTGGCTCAGTTGGTTTAGCGTCCAACTCTGATTTTGGCTCAGGTCATTATCTCATGGATTGTGAGACTGAGCCCCATGTTGGGCTCTGTACTGACAGCACAGAGCCTGCTTGATAGTCTCTGTCTCCCTCTCTCTCTGTCCCTCCCCTGTTCATGCTCTCTCTCTCTCTCTCTCTCAAAATAAATGAATAAACTTAAAAAATATGTATCATATATATGTGTGTGTATATATACATGGGTGTGGGAAGTATCCATGAAAGGCTGGAATAGAGGCTTTTTTTTAAGACAAAAATTTTAATGGAATATAGAAAACAAATCCAAGAAAAAAATCTTTGACTAGAGCATACTGTGAGAGGTCATCAAAATACGGGTCACGAGAAAATGTTAGGATGAAATTTAATGCAATTATCTTGTCACTTTTTCCCTGGTTCTTTTTCGATGACACTGTGCATTCTTTCACAAATGATGCTAGCCTCAGAAACACTACCAAGAAATGCAATGGCTTACGAATCAATGACGAAGACTACTGTCTGCACTGAGCAATACAGAGACCTGTACAAGTGCCATCCTGCCCGCCTCCATACCTGCTGTTTTGATAACAGTTTTTCTTTTATTTCTAACTCCATTTTTAACTGTCTTTCCAGAAAGGCAGCTTTCTTCATGATAGTTGCTATAGTGATCTCCTTCTGATGAAGTTCCTCTGTTAGGTCCGAGATTTCGTTCCTCATTCTTTCCTGCTCAGAACCCTGGCACTCCTCCTCCTGAGAGAGTTGGCTTCTTATCTGCGGCAGATATGTTCCAGTAAATATCAACAGATCTTTTTATTTATAAAGAACTTCAAGCTTTTGTTAGCCACGTTCAGTCTTCCGGTCCCATCTTAAACCCTTGGTGGGGGGGGGGGGAGGCACCCCAGATGGGGTGACTCCACCAGGTTCAGCCAAACCACAAAGGGCGTGACAGGCGGGACACAGAGAGGCCCCGGGTGGCCCGTGAGCGACCCCGCACCACATCCCCGTGAGAGTCTCAGATGGATGTGGGGGGGAGGGGGGGATGGGCATGGAGGAGGGCACTTGTGGGGATGAGCACTGGGTGTTATGTGGAAACTAATTTGACAATAAACTATTTATAGAAAAAAAAAAAGTTGTGGTTTATGTATACGAAGGAATACTACATGGCGAAGAGAAAGAATGAAATCTGGCCATGTGTAGCAACGTGGATGGACCTNAATTTTTTTTTCAAGGTAAGAACACTTAATGTGAGATCTACCCCTTTAAATTTTAAGTGCATAACTGAGGAACAAGGGGGAGAAACTGAGGAACAAGGGGGAGAAGAAGGGGGGAAATGGTGGGGGAAAGGGAGAGAGGCAAACCATGAGAGACTCTTGAATGCTGACAAAAACTGAGGACTGATGGATGTGGGGGGGAGGGGGGGATGGGCATGGAGGAGGGCACTTGTGGGGATGAGCACTGGGTGTTATGTGGAAACTAATTTGACAATAAACTATTTGTAAAAAAAAAAAAAAGAAATGTTAAAAAGTAAACTAAGAAACTGGAAAAAAAAATTTTAAGTGCATAATACCTTACTGTCAGCTACAGGCCCTGCTCCATAACAACCCATCACACAACCAACCACTGCAGAATGTGTGGTGGAAGAGCTCTAGACTCACTACCCAGAGGTGGATGGACCAGGCATGTTTTTAGGGAGAAAAAAGTGGCTTAGAATGGTTAGGTGCCTTGTTCAAGGTCATAAAGCTAATGACTGGCAGAGCCGAAACTAGAACCTAGGACTCTTGGTTTTAAATTCAGGGCTTTTTTGACTAAACTGTGTATACTGTTTGTGACTATATGTTTTTCAGAACCACGTTATAATAAATTTCAAATTTCATATGTCCATAAAAACGCATCGCCTCCTCCCCTTTCGCCTGTGGAGTCTCCTATTCTTAACCAGTTAGGCCTTCCCTATCAGCAATCTCTCGTTCACCTTGGGCTCCTCCCCTCCCCAGTCCCACCAAATCTAGTCAGGCAGCAAATTCTGTCCCTTGTACTTCTCAATCTCTCCTCGGCTCTCCATTTCTACTACCACTGTTTTAGTCCAGTCTCTTAACGCCTTTCTAGAAATCATTAACTGTGTCTAATTCTTGAGATCTGGAGATAAAGTACACACTCACTAGACTCAAGAAGAGTCCATTGTGGGAGACAAAAATAAACAATCGATGTCAGTGGTATGTTCTAGAGGGGTGCTTCACCCAGCCTGGGAATGTCGGCATGGGCTTCTCCGAGGACGAGATGGCAGACAAATATTGAAGATGACTAGAAGCCAGATGGAAGGCAGGGATGGAGAAGGGCTCCCAGGCAAAGAGTGAAGACTAGGAGGTAGAGGAGAATGCAGACACAGTGAAGCAAGAGGAGTCTGGAATGGCCGGGCCTTGGCCTGTCGTGAGACATGAGGCTGGAAAGGTGAGCAGAGCCATCCACAAAGAGATTTACATTAATTTCCTCATGTCACTTACTTCTAAAACTGATTTTTTTTTCATTTCATCTTTAAACATTTCAGGATATATCTGTAAAAGAATAAGGGCACTCTTTCTTTTTTTAAAATAGCCAAATAGCCAGAATACCAATGTAATATCTTAAAAATATTAACAATTCCTCAATATCATCAAATAACAATGTAATATCATAAGAATTTTAACAACTCCATCATATCAAATATCATCAAATATCCAGGGAGTATTAAAATATACAAATATATCAGAAGTGCAAGGGATGTTTTTTGTTTGTTTATTTGAATTGTGATCTAAATATGAGGACTGGCTCATATCTTTTTCAGGTCTTTCTTTTTGTGTGCGTTCTAAGTAGTCTGTATATATCATCTACGCCATGCAAGAGTTCTCTGTTTCACGGAATGAAAAGTTAAGTACGTAACGTTTCACAGCCACATTGCTGGTGACAGGCAGTCTGATTCCAGGACCTTACTACTCACTGTGCCATGTAACTAACCCATGGGCACAGGGCCCTAGAAGGTGGGTCACACATTGGAAAAAGCTAGCGTGGGATGATCTAACATGGAAAGGACATGTGTCCAGAAGGCAAACTTGATCTGTCCTTAGCTTTATACCACCAAACCTCCCATGTGATTTCGTTCTTAGTACTAACATTTTTAGAATTTCAGAGTTGGACATGACCTTAGGAATTACATGGTCCAACCTCATCATTGAACAGATGAGAGGAGAAAAAAGGACTCACCAGGAAGGGAACTAACTGTGCTTGAGTTACTCAGCATCTAAGAGCAAATTAAGGGGCCAGGAGACAGAGAGTACAAATGTCCTCACCCTGAGGACAATGTTACAGGCCTCATTTTGTCTCCAATCTTCTCTCTCCAGTTTTTTTCCTTACAATTTATTTGATGAAACAACAAAGCTGTTCTGGGGTTTGTCCCCATTTGGATTATGCTGATTACATCCCTGTTGTGTAGTTAACATGTTCTCTTAAGATGGAACTTTTAAAATGTACAAACGTGAATATACTATTATGAGAAAGGAGTAAACTATTTTTATTATTTTCACAGTGCTTAGATACTAAAACAACATGCTATACAGCAAAGCTTCCTTCTACATGAGATTAATTTACCGAGCTCTAAATGACCTTTAGCTTTATTAAAAATGTCAATTTTATCACAAAACAAAAATAGTTCTACACTGAAAATAAAGAGAAAGAAATAAAACACTTGCAAGATTCATAATACATGGCTCTTGTTGCTTTTATTACAAGAGAATGAAAATGCTCTCCACAAACACTTCCTGGGAGCTATAGCTATTTATACCCAATTCATTTGTTACCTTTTCTGCACAGTAGTGCATTATCTAGAGGTCTCCAAGAGCCTGTGAAGAGAATTTGTGCCTAGCACTCTCTCCTTCCATGTCAAAACTGCCACATCAGTAGATTCCTTATTACTCAAAGTTATATTGAGTCTGGGAGGTTCAGAACAGTGTAACTATACATTAGGTGGCTTTAATCAACCTTTGTATCATAATGCATTTACTGGGGACACGAGTAAAGAATAGGGTTTCAAAGCTATATTTTTAAATAGCAGTGAAATCAGTTTCATGGGAGTATGTGAAAACTATAAGGAAAATAACCGTTTATTCATAACAGTTTTCTACACTTAATAGCTACCCGACAGTCAACTGTTTGGGAGACAGGACTTGCCTTTCACATCACTGTAGTTCCTACAGAAATAAGCAGAATAGTTAGGGTCCCACTCGATGCTCAGTAAATGTCTGTTGACTTTATACAAACAACAACTGAATTTATGAGCCTGTACAATTATGGGAGACCTTCATCTTCATTCATTCTCCAAATACTTATTTTCACTTTTGTGTGCTGGGTGCCGTGCTGGGACAGATGTGATTCAAAGCCATGCTCAGGGTTCTCTGACTTTTAACAATTGTTTACATCATGTAACATTGGATATTTACATGTGATCCTCAAACCTAAAGACCAGAGATGTGGGTAGCAGCCATGATAAGCTTCATGGAAAGGAAGCCGCTACTGGATTTGCTAGGGAGAGAAGAGAGTATACTTTGCGTAGACAACTGGGAACCACAAGGTGTTCAAGGACAGTGCCTGGGCCTCATTCATCCTTACATTCCTAGCTCCTGGCAGATGACCTGGCTCGTGTTAGGTCCTGATGACAAAGGGTGGGTGTAACCATAAACAAGACAGCCTTCGCTTACTAGGTGCTTCCTCTGAGTTAGACAAGCCCTGCTCTAAGCACTTTACGTTTTAAATGGATTTTAATTTAAGGGAAGAGAGTGGACTCTGGAGTTAGACTGCCTCTGCTGCCTAGCAGCTGTGTCATATTGGGGGAAATTACTGAACACCTCTGTGCCGTAGGGTCCTCAAATGAGAAAGGAAGAGAATATTAGCACCTACCTTATAAAATGGCTGTGAGGAATACATCAATTGAGATTTGTTAAACCCTTAGAATGGCTCCCGGCATGGGCATTGCGGTCAGTGCTATCTACGCAGCTGATAATAGCAGCTCTTATCAGCTCCATTAATCCTCATCCTGATTTTAGGAGGGAGGCGCTAATGATCCCACCCCCAGGCTAGAAATGATGCCTCAGCAACTTGCTCAGGCAACTCCCCCAAGCTCATGCACCTAATATATGGTTGTATGCCTGAGTCTGTGCTCTCATTCTCCTCGCTCTAAGCTACCTGTCACGGGGCCACAAGGCCCTTCATGTTTTAGAACAACGGCAATTGAAGGCTTGTGTTTTTTTCCACATCACACAGAAGGATGTAGGAATTAGCAGCCCGGTAGGTTATCATCTTTGGGGGACATACAGAAGGAAAAACGAAGGAAATGAGAGAAAGAATGTTTTCCCCTCTGTATTCAGAGGCTTCAGAAGCCCATTCTTTTCCATACCTTGTTCAATTCTTTTTCATGATTTGGCTGATCTAGGGTCACTGAAAACAACTCTTTCCTTTTCCTTTCCGGTTCTTTAGCAGGTGAGTAAGATGATTCATGTCTACAGATTAAGATGAATAAAAAATGAAACTTTGCTGAGTAAACTGTTGTGATTATATTGTTAATTTAGACTACTGTAGGTTGCAGAGAGAGATTACTAGTTTATTGGAAAATTTTCAAGCTGCAGAAATTGCAAATGCTAATACATTCAGATCCCCTAAGTATTTACATATTTAAGTGAGTGCAAATGGTTTTAGTGAAAAAAAATAAAATAAAAGGTAGCAATTAATATAGAAATTCAGTTATACGTTGAAAATGGGCAGAATACTGGCTTTGCATATGTAGATACGATTTTTATATAAGAAAAGTGTTTTCTATAATAAAATGGCTTGGGAACCCCTTAAAAAAAGGGAACACATTTAACTTGCTTCTACATCGTGGAAAGGAACTATGTCAGGGGAAGTCTGAAGGGAGCAATGACTCCATAAAAGGGATCCAAAATGACTAAATCCGATAATCTGCCCAGAGAAAGCTCATAATTTCTTCTTTGGTTGCTTCATTTATAAAATGGAATTGCCAGCACATATGGATACCAGAGGGGAGAAGCAGAAACTAGTACAGAAAATACAATTTCCACAGGAAGTTTGGAGAAGTATAAACAGGTTCCCTGCTATATCAGGGAAGTTGGTAAATAAAAAAATCACTAAAAATCACTTGTACTCGCCAGGCAAGGAAAGTGGCATGCTTTCTATGGCTTGACTAATCTGGGGCAGTCTGGTGTTTTGAGGAACGTACCCATGTATGAGTGAGTACAATTTCGGATTTCCAAACAACTTCTTAAAAAGTTTCATAAATCAAAACCTTAAGCCACACAAACAAAACAAAATCTGTGTAATCACAGAGAAATAACTAATGTAAATGTTGAAAATAAAGGGATCTTTTTAAAAGGTATAAATTAATAGTGCTATCCCTGAGGTACTTACGTCTAGACCAGATTGCTTTTCTTCTGATAATCAAATAAATATGTTAACTGTAGAGAACAGAGTATATCAGAGTATATACTGCTATAATGTTATCATTGGGGGAAAAAGCATTGTTGGCATTTTTGTGAATACTGATTGTCTTTTGCCTATGCATGTGTGTATAAACATATACATATCTATAAATATATACATATGCATATATATGTATATGTGTATAAATGCTATCCATACAATTAGAATGTACTGCACACATTATTTTTCAGTCCCTTTTGTTTCCTACTCAGTAATCTATTGTGATTAATATTGTGAATCCAATATTCTCTTTAAACATTATTTCAGAATCAGTCTTAAATTTTTCTCATTTGCTATTATTTGAAAAGGGTAAGAAATGAAATTTCCTATTTTTCAATTCTTCCTAAGCAGTTTCAGGGAGTAGAATGCTGATCTGAATGAGGAGGGGGACCACATCGTGGTTGTGTAAATTTCAGAGTGACTAGAACACACACAGAACTTCAACGTGGACAAGTTCAAAGAAGAAGACAATAATCATGCTAATATAAATAGATACAGGAATTACCAGTTGTTGTGTAGAAAGGGAATGTTGGAATTATTTTTAATAACTCTCAGAACATATCAGCCCAAGGTGCTTCTGTAGCTCAAAAAAAGAAAAAGCTAACAAAATCTTGGCATTATTGAGAAAGGTTCTGACAATGAATAAAAGCATTCCTATGCTACTTCTATAAAACTATTGTGCATCTGCACTTAGAAGTCTGGGCTGCTTCACCTTAATACAACTGTAAAGAAGAAACAGAGTCCAAATAAAAGAAACCAAAACAATAAAGAGGCTAGAATCACACTGATATGAGAACAAACCAAAGGATTAGAAATTTCCAAAGGGAAAGAGGAAGGCTGAGAAGACTGCCCAGAGTCTAAAATACAATGGAAGTTGTGAAAAGTTAAATATCTATCTTTTCATCAAATCTCAGAATACCAGAATTGAGGAATACCCTCCAAATGAGAAAGGTGAAAGATCAAAATAAATATCAACTTAAATAGAGAATGGCATTAGGCACAACAAGAGATTTGTATTGGCCAAATATGCAAATAACTGCAAGATTTTAGATTAAATCAGGGGCGCCTGGGAAGATAAGTCGGTTAAGCGTCCGACTTGGCTCAGGTCATGATCTCACGGTTCGTGGGCTCAAGCCCCAAGTCGGGCTCTGTGCTGACAGCTAGCTCAGAGCCTGGAGCCTGCTTCAGATTCTGTGTCTCCCTCTATCTCTGACCCTCCCCTGCTCACACTGTCTCCCTCTCTCTCCCAGAAATAAATATAACATTAAAAACAATTTAAAAAAAGACTTTAGATTAAATCCTGTATTGAAGGAAAGTTGCAATGTCTGGAATTCAGTATGGGCCTTGTGAGACACCTCCGCAGAAAGTAACGACCGTGCTCTTCCATAGGACCAGAGCTAGGCAGGGGGTAAAAGGTTTGCTTTTCTAGGAAATTTCTTATGTTTTTAGGCATATGTATTGTGCAAAGACATTTCTCACCAACTCACCACACTGGAACAGTGCCTTGCACATTATATGTTTTCACTGGATTTATGGCCATTTATTTAATGGCCAGTGACAATAATATATCACTTGCATGTAGAACACTCCACAATGCTGCCTGGAGAATAGGCATTCTACTATCGTTGGTGAGACACACAATAGGTCATTTGTAGGAACCTTAATTTGCCATTTGCCGTAACGTAGAGCTCAAAAAAATGTGAGCAGGTCCCACTACTTTAAAGAAATAATTGTTGCCTTTGCAACAATGTAATCATCTTTCATTAAAATATCCCTTACCATTTGGTTAGTCAATTTTTAAAGTCCTATCATTGGCCTTGCATGAGCCTTCAGAGCTGAGGAGAATTCAAGTTCCAACGAGAATGAACATCAATGAATAGAACAGTCAAACTTTCTACTCACAAGTATGAATATTTAATAATCCTCAGCAGTCCCACTTCCTTTGTGGTTATGGAGTACACAGTATCTGTCTGATTTTAAAACAGGAAAAAAATCTGTTCTAACAAACCCTTAATGGAACTGACAAGGGAGTGAGTATGGAGACCAAAATAAATACGACATTTGCTAGTGAAGAAGTTAATAACAGGTTTGTAGGCAATCAAGATAAAAGCATTTGAAAATATGGACTACATCTTATTTAGCAATATATACAATTAAATATCAGCTCTATACTACTGCCTTTACACTCTCCTGAAAAATACAAGTTCTAAGAAAATTTGTGATGTACCGTGATACATAAGTATCCAGACACCAGAACATGATACATTTTTTCTAGGAAAGTGAATATATTAATTTTGAAGGTGAAATAATCACTGATCTTATTTTTCATATCTAATATTCCCCAATAAATAACGGCATGTAAATATAAAACAAATAGGCTTTTTAATCTAGCTTTAAATCTAAAGCTCTTAAAAATCTTCAAACATTATGCCTTAAACAGTTTCTCTCAGGGTTCTGAATATAAAGAATATACCTTTTCTTATTTTCGTGAGTATTTTGGCATTCTCCTATTTTTAATAATTCCCTGTGCAGCTGTAATCGTTCCATTTCTATAATTCTCAAGAGATCATCACGTGACTGTAACTCACTTTTCACTTCTGAGAGTCCTGCTTCCATGGCCTAAATAAAAACATCAAAAAGTATTCAACGTTCATCTCTGGATATCATGATGGGTAGTATATTTAAAAATGATTAACATCTATGAACCAGCCTAATTTCAAATGAACTAGTATTTAGTCCTTTTTCTAGTTCTTTGCTGGCTCTGTCTTACAGAATTTCATTCCTTCATTCATTTGTTCAATAAATATTTGCTGAGCCCTTATTACGTGCTCAACACTGGGGAGGATACTAAGACTCTTCTCAGGAAGCTTACAGTCTAGTCATAAAGAAAAGGCAAAGAATAATCAAATAGTCACGCAAATATGGTCACATTGTATGTAAATTTGAGAGAATCACAGAAGTACGAATAAACTATTAATGTGTAAAATTTGGATTAATGCAAATAATTCCCAATGTAAACAAGACAAGGGCCACCACCATGAGTTATAAACCATCTTTATGGTTCCTCTGTTGCCCAGTAGTAGCCCTACTTTATCTGGCAACTAGAAACACCAGCAGTCCTGTGAGCCCACTGTTTTATTTTGTTGACAAGAAGCTCGGGCAAGTTGAAAAGCTGTTGGGAAGGGTCCCCTCAGGAGAGAGGAGGTTTACCAGTAAGGTGTTGTTCTTGAGAAGTGGGTAGGGTAGGTCCCCAAGCACCAGTGGAAGAGCTGTGTACAGCAAAAGGAAAGAACGCAGGAAGATGGAATGTACAGCAGTATGTGTATCTGGATATGGAAAGATAAGACAGAGGCTCTCTGTTGGCTTCTCTTTTCCTTGGGAAGTAAAAAGGCAATGTCCCTGGAAGGAGAAGGGGAGGTCGGGATGTGGGAGTGATTTTTAAGAGTGGAGAAGGTTTGAAATGGCCTGCCACGGGAACAGGAGAATTAGCTGCGTGAAACAACAGAGTAGGAATTCTGGCAGTGTTGGGCATTCGCTTGAGATCTGTGATCCTGACCTGTTGAGACGGATTTTCTCCAGGAGTGCTTGGCTGTTCTCCGGGAGAGAGGAAAGGCAGAGTGCTTCTGTATCATTGGTTTTTGTTTTTTTTTTTTTTTACTTGCTTATATAGGAGAACTTATTAATTAAGTGAACCTGACTTAGGTCATCAAATCCACCAGCACTTTAGTAAATGAGGAAATTGAGGGCCAGACTTGGTCCAAAGTCACATAGCTAACAAGCAGCAGATTTTGGAAAAGAAGAATCCAGGTCTTTTGTCTACTTGTCCAGTTGCAACATTCAAGATGAGAAAATAATTTGTTTCAAGTAAAATAAGTGACATAGACCTGTAGCTTGCTGGTAAAGATGGGGGAGGGTGGGGCAGTAGGCGGGCAGGCGGGTCCTCTGCTAATGAAGGCTGCAGAGAACACTACAGATATGTTTAAAAAATCATTTGTTAATAAATTTTTATATACATCAATAACAGATTTATTCAAATATAATCCACATCCCATAAAATTCACCTATTTAAAGTGTACAATTCAGTGGATTTTAGTATATTCACAAAGTTGGGTGAGCATCACCACTAGTTCCAGAACATTTTCATCCTGACCAAAATAATCCCAATACCTTTAGTAGTTGCCTCCCATTTCTGCTCCCCGTCGCCCCTGGTAACCACTATGGTATGTTTTGTCTCTGTGAAATTACCTATTCCGGACATTTCACACAAATGGGGTCCCACAATATGTGGCCTTTGTGACTGGCTTCGTTCACTCAGCATAGTGCTTTCACGGTTTATCCGTGTTACAGCACGTATCGGTATTTCATTCCATTTTATTGATAAATACTATTTAATTGCAAGAATATACACATTTTATGTATTAATTCATCAGTTGATAGACATTTGATGTTTCTTCTTTTTGGCTATTATGAATAATATGCTATAAAATTTCATGCACAAGCTTTTGTGTGGACACAAGTTTTCTTATTCATTCTTATCCCAAAATTCACAGAGCCTAGAAATACAATTATGCAGACAGTATAGGACATAGGAGTTCCCAGCTAGACTTTTTTTTTTTAACCTAAGTCTTAAATTTGTATTATTTTCCAGGAGACCCAGAAACCTGCGTTCAGTGAAGGACCTAGTTGCAATACTGTAGCCCTGTAGACGTTCCTGACTGACCTGGAAATAAGAGTAAAAATATATTCAAGTGGGTGATTTAATAAACTTGTTTGGCTAAAGTCAAGGTTGCAAACAATGGGGATTTTTCAGAGGAGGTTAAAATTTCAAAAGGAACGAACAAAAGAAGTATGAAACAATAGATTAGCAAGTAGAAAAACAAATGAACTTGATGTGAATGTCATCCATTACTTTGCCCGATTGAAGTAGGTGCCATCTGGGCTCCCTGTCTTGCAAATTTGCCCCCAGAGCCTTCCAACTTGAAGCTGCTGGCAGACAGCTCGCTCTTTCTTTACTCGGGGAAGGAGAGCATAACAGGGCTGTAACTCCAGGCCAATGAAATACAAAGTCACCATGGGCTAGAGTTAATTAAAAGTCGTAAAATGTTTACTGTAATTGGAAAATAATACCTAGAAGAGTGATATTTGAAGATACCATATCCTAAGGGGGGAAAAAGCGTCTTTGTGATCTAGCTACACAGGTGAGAGAATTTATGTCAAAATTGAAACTTTTCATAATACAAATCAATAATAATGATTTGACACATTTTTCTGATATGAATGAATATGCAAAAGATTTTAATTATAGTTGGCGGCATTATGTAAACTAAAAGTACAAGAAAAGAGGCTTTGTTGATACTGATAAATTGAGAGTTGTTTTTTGATTTATGCAATAGCCCTTTGAATTCAACATTAATAATACTGAGTTGACACAGAATTAGTGAATTTATTTAACTTAGATGTAGTTGCCATGCTTTTGTATTAGTTAAATTATTTCTTTGTCAATGTGGAAGCAAATAATTAGGAAAATGATTCTTTGGTACTTGATACAGTTAATAGAACACTCTCAAGTTTGGAACAATTTAGGTATGTAAATCTGCTTTTTTAAAAAAGTAAACTCAGTCCTCCACGTGGGGCTCAAACTCACGGTCTCAAAATCAAGAGTCACATGCTCTACTGACTGAGCCAGCCAGATGCCCCTGTAAATCTACTTTTTAAACTATAAATCTTATGAAATCTAAACACATATCAAGTATTTCCATTGACTACTTGGCTTCCAAATTGAGATACATTGAAAGCATAAAATGCACACCAGATTTTGAAGAATTAGTATGAAAAGAAATGTAAAATATCTCATTATCTCAATAATTTTTACATTGATTAAATGTTGCAATGATAATGCTTTAGATATATGTTGAATAAATATAAAGAAAAGAAAAGAAACTACTATTATGGTTTAATTTCACCCATTTCTTATGACTTAATGTGGTTACTAAAAAAAATTAAATTATATCTGTGGCTTGCATTCTACTTCCACTGGACATTGTTGCTCTGGTACCATAAGGACACATTAACAAGTAAACAAAAAAAGGTCAGTTTTCTTTGGCACAGATATTAGAAAAATGCAGGACAATTTCTTTTTGTCATTAACCTCCAATAGGAAACACTGCACATTTTAAAAATGTGAGTGTAGTACAGCCTAGTAAATAAATATATGCAACAGAATTAATAAGTATACTGACACATTTCAAAGTTGTGGAAAGATAAGTGAGAAAATGTGATTCATGTAAAAATTCAGATACATCTGGCATTAAAGTATGCTGTAAATGAAAGAGAATTTTATATACAATAAGTGACAGTAATTCAAATTGAAATGGTTGCCTTTTTAAATTCATGTGCAAGATGTGGAGCATTGTCATATGACAGTTTGACAAAAAGAGAAGAGAAACTTCTTTCTGCACTGGTTAAGTGATTAGTTACCTCTAATTATTCCCATTTGGTAAAATATAAATTTTGCAAAACAAGTTTAAGGCCCATCTGTTTAGTTAGAACTTTGCCGAATGGTTTGAGAGAAGCAGTGATTCTTAAACAGTCAAATCAGCTACCAAATAGTAAATAATTGATCGCTTCTTATATAGTTGCTTTAAAGCGAAAGAAATACAGGTCCAATTGGGAAATAAAACAGGGAAAAGGCTCAATAAAAGCATTATTTTCAGCATTTTCCCTCCTAAATCCATCAAAAATAAGTTGTGTTTTTTTGGGAGTAGAGATCTGATCTGTTAGCTATCTTGTTTTTGAATCAAAATACTTCTCAAAGATCTTTTCATTAAAGCTTTAACATTTTTTTGTGTAAAAAATACTCCAGAATAATTTGGTCAGTTTTTTTTAAATACATATGGTTCTTTTATAAAATATAAAATGGAGATTATTAGTTTAAACTAAATAATGATCCTAGATCCAAAGATAACCAGATATATATATATTTTTTGGTGAACCAAAATCTGTAAAAATAACTTTGGCAAATTCTCTCATAGAAATTGGTAAATAAATAAAAAAATATCATATTAAAATAAAAGAATGAATACCATGTACAATGTGGGAGGATGGGGGAATGACGAGTTGCCCCAAGACAAAAAGAAAAAAAAAAAAAAAAAGACCCTGGGAGTTTAAGTGGCAGATCAGAGGAATATCTTAGAGCAGTGGAAGTGTGCTCAGACAGTGACCTCTAAAGTATATTTTAGCATGATAAAGGAACAAAGTGGGGCTAGGAATGGGCCAGATGAGATGGAAGAACTGGTATAAAAAGGCTGAATGCTTGTCGATGGGGGATAAAATGTGTCAAGCAACTGGGATATCCATGAATAAGAAATATATATTTAGTAAAGAAATTGGTATTGACCAATTTATAAATGCTGTATAACCTTAGTGATGCAGAAGAGTGAGTATGAGTGCGAGAATGAAAGGAAGGAAGGAAGGAAGGAAGGAAGGAAGGAAGGAAGGAAGGAAGGAAGGAAGGAAAGAAAAGGCAGGCAAGACTGTTGGGTTAAGAAGAAAATTAATTCTTGGAAAAATCAGCAATTGCATCTGCCAGTGTGGAGGTTACCTAAGAAACAAAACAAAACAAAACAACTCCAGGCTGCTTTTTGGTAAATGATTATGGTAAAGTGAACAGTGATAGATCACAGGGAGGACCTCCATGCTTCTTACTAGAATAATTAGATTGTTGAACCCTTACTGATTTCCTGGGTCTCCAACGAAAGATTCCTGCAAGTCAAAGGGGCACAGGGTCAGAGAGAGTAGTGGGGACACAGGGTGGCCTGTTACTAAAGGGCCCTGGGTGTTAGGCGTAGAGGTCTGTAAGTGAGCGCTGTTATACCGTCCTGGTAATGCATTATTGTTATACTGCAGCAGAACCAAAGTTCACTTAGGTAGGGTAGAGTATTTAAGGGATTACTGAATTTACTCAACAAGTGAGAATTACTTAGGCAGAGGAAATATGAAGTTACACATATAATAGAAAATTAGCTTTCTAATCCATATACCTGGTCACTCATCACTTATACAGCTCATGGGCAATATCAGTTGAGAAATAAATAATTACCTGGCACTGTCTTTGGTACGTTTTCAGTTCTTGTAAAAGCTTCTGATTTTCATCCTGTAACTTATTCCTGCTTAATGCTATTTCACTCACAGCTGATTTTAATTTTTCAATAATGAACTCATCTTTTTCACTGGCTTCACAGCCGTGATCCAGTTCACATATCGACTGAGGAACGTCTGAGCTGCTGTCTTCTATGCACTGTTTTTTACCATTTAGTTGAGTTTGGTAACTTTGTGCCTGTTTCTGAGAAAATGGAGACTGTCTCAATTAAATGGAGAATATCATATTTAAGCTTACATGAATAAAATTCAAGAATGATAGAAAACAGGAAAAATCTTTAAATAAGCCTATAATGAAGCTTTGCTCTTTGTAATTCAGCCTTGTGTTTTTTTCTAAAACCTCAATTTTGGATGACATAAAGAGAAAATATATTTGTATAACCTCAGAGTCAAGATGTAGAGTAGGGAGGGGGCTTGGGGTAGGGAAGTCTTATTAAGCAAGAGAGAATATTTTGAAGAGGAAAATTGTGGATGCGATTACACAATAGTTGAAAGTGTCTGTATGATGAAAAATAAACAAAATTAAACAAAAGCAGCTGGATTGTAGGAAAAAGCTTTCAACACATGTAACAGGGGTTAATAACTCTTAAGGTACAAAAACATCTACACATCAATATGAAAAAGAGAACACAAAAGGAAAATTGGCAAAGTTCATAAATAGGCAATATGCAGAAAAGGAAATGAAAAAGGCTTAAAAGGATATGAAGAGATGCTCAACCTTATAAGTAGTCAGAGAAATGCAAAAGAAATCAGGCCAATATTACTATCAGTCCAAGATGGTAAAAATCAAAAGACTGATAACATTCATTCCATGTTGGTGAAGGTATGGGTACTCCCATAGACTGCTCATGAATTGTACATTACTGTACTCTTTTGGGAGGTTATATGCTAGTGCTAATTTAAAAATCTGAATGGACATAATACCCTTTGGCTCAAGAATAATGTCTAGGATTTTTAACCTAACAAAGTAAAAGTACTATCATTTAAAGATATCTATCAAAGGATATTTTTACAGTATATAAGAGCAAAAAAACTAGAAACAACCTGAATGTTCATCAGTAAGGAAATGATTGAAAGAATTATGGTATGTCTACTATATACTATGATATATATATATGATAATATAAACCATATACTATCAAATATTATGCAGAACTAAGTAATTGACTTCAAAGAGTATCCATGAGGAAAGATAATTATTATTAAGTAAAACAAAATTTTAAAAAGGAAAAATACACAACTTCTCCCAAATGCATATTTTACATGTTTGTACCAACAAAACAAAAAGTATGGAAAAAAAAACACCTATTAAGTGTTTGTATTAAATGGATAAGAATGAAGTAGAAGCTATTAATTTTGCATTAGATTATTTTGTATTGGTAAATTCGGAGAACATAACAAACTTATATAATTCAAGTAACTTAAAGAATGAAAAATAAGAAACAAAACAAAAATCAAACAAAAACCATAGTTTCCAACTGGCTTTAATAAAAATTCCAAATTCCTCAGACAAGACTTTAAGGCTCATTATAACTCATCCAACTCACCAGCCTTACCATCTCCTACCCTTCCCCACCTTCCATACAGACTCCCAGCCAGTTGGCTCATTTTCTATACCCAGAATTTGCCTTTCGCTCTCTTGCTTCAGTGATTTTGCTCACGTTATTTCCACCACCCAAAACATATTCTCAAAATACTGTATATCTATTCTTCAAGGTCAAGGTCCAGTCCTGCCCCTGCTGAAGGGTATTTGCTCGCTATCTCAGCTCCAATTTTTCCCTTACTCCTCTGAACTCTAAAAGGATTTCCCATTCACTTGCCTTAAATTATCTGTATATATGTACGTTCTCTGTAACGTTCATCTGTAAATATGTAGATATGTTCTCTCTACCTCTAAGCTGTAGGTTCTTGAGGTCAGAGACCAAGCAATCTCAGATTTTCTAAGTGATCTGCCCATAGACATGCAAAAAAATATGTTACTTAATGACATTAACAATGGATACTTTTAAAATTTAAGTACCATCCTTTGAGACATGAGGACTAAATTCACCATTACAAATTTTCATGAACTTGTGATTTTACCCAGTGTTAGACCTGTTCTGGTTATTTTCCTCTGGTTGGCATTTCTCTCTGTAATAACATTATAAAGACAGTAATTGTTAACATCTAATTTTTTTCTAAGTTAGAGGATAGTATTAGACAATGTACCTGAAATTGATTACACTTCTCAGATAATAATTTTTGTTGAGCATCTAAAGAAACCAGATGAGTCTGATACAGTATCTCTTGCTTGTCCCATTCTCTTGACTTTGCTCTAAATTCCTTTTTAAAAAGTGGAGGCACAAACATAAGTTGAAGAGAATTATTCATTTAAAAGCACAACGAGTAAGGCTTCTTTCATTTGTACATTTTCATTCTAAAAAACCATATCCATTCTTTCTCCCCATTAGGAAACCAAACAAAAAGAGTATTAAATCATTCATCTTGGATTTATTACTAGACATAGCTTCTAATTTCTGTCACCAAACCTGTATCCTAGGTTTTGTTTGTTTGTTTGTTTTTATGGGGTGGGGCTTGGATTGATTTAGTGACTTTGTCCCCTTGTGGCTTTCAAAGCTGTTGTCCAAGATAAAGCCAAGATCAACTCATTCCTGGGAACAGATCATCTGTTTTAGGCCTCATTTAGGCAGTGCCCCCTTTTAAGTATATGATCATACCTGATGATAAACAGACTACATTTATTAATATAAATGGAAACAGGTCATTTAAAGTTATTGACTTTGGGGGTGCCTGGGTGGCTCAGTCGGTTAAGCATCTGACTTTGGCTCAGGTCATGATCTCACGGTTCGTGGGTTTGAGCGCCAAGTCGGGCTCTGTGTTGACAGCTCAGAGCCCAGAGCCTGCTTCAGATCCTGTGTCTCCCTCTCTCTCTCTGACCCTCCCCTGCTCACGCTGCCTCTCTCTCTCTCAGAAATAAATAAAAATATTAAAAAAAATTTTTTTTAAAGTTACTGACTTTGATCCCCACATTCAATAATTTAAAATTAGGTACATGAAAACAGGGTCTTCAGTAATAGTGACAAATTATAAAACTAGTCTCTAGTACAAAATAATATTTTAAAATTTTAAATATTTAAAAATTTAAAAAAGATTTAAAAATTTTTTAAATTCCTGTTTACTTTTAATTTAGAAAGGAGCCTTTGGGTCAGAAGTCAAAATGTGGGCGAGGTTGACTTACACTGTTCTTACCTTTCAGATATACTAATATTTAGCATTACCCACTCAACAATCTCAATCTTGAAAATAAGTATTTCCCAGCATGCTTTAAGAGGAGGCAGGAGCATTAATCTCAGTTCTTTATGAGTTCTACAACAAGTAGAAATGAGCTCAAGAATGAGGCCAAACAAGCTAGAAATATGTGTCATAGACACATCAGCATGTGCTCATAACAGTCCTGGCTTTCTTGATCTTCCAGATGTGTTGGTTTCAAGATTAGCAGGCCAGCACAATATACCCGGCAGCTCTGGGACCACACCTAGAGAGCTCTATGAAGATTTCTGTAGAGACTGGAGGTGACCTACTGGGTTCCAGAGGTCTATAGACTGGCCCAAACCTCCAGAGTAAGTTCTCCATGCTGGAAAAGCTTTTCTGGGTCTTCAAGGTTGAGAGAGTCAGGATCATTAAAATTAGAGTTTCTAGGGGAAGCTACATTATTATATACATGTTTTTAATCCTTTACTAAATAGTGGAAGATGGAACTAACATTTCTTTAGTGATTGGTATATGTCAGGGACTCTACAAACCTTTACCTGTAAGATGGGTTTAACTTTTTGGTATGAAAATTTTCATACTTGTATAAAAGTAGATATTAAAAAAACCTCCCATGTACCCTTCACCCAGTTTGACTATCATCAACTTAACCAACTTTATTCTGCCTGTCTCCACACTTTTTTGTTGAGTACTTTAGGCCAACTTCCAGACCTCATGTATTTTCACCCCTAAATGTTTCAGTGTCACCCCTAAATGTTTCAGTGTGCATTTAAATGTGTGTGTGTGTGTGTGTGTGTGTGTTTCTTCCATAACCACAATGTCACCTATAAGGTATTTTTAACCCCATTTATTGGTGAAAAAAAAATGAAATCTCTGTGAGGCTAACAACCTGTGTAAAGGTCACAGGGCAAATAAATGGCAGTGCCAGCTGAGCTAACCTGAGGAAGACATGGCAGAACTAGCTTGATACAACATGCTCAGTGCTTAAACTTTTTGTTTAAGTAGTATATTCACGGAACGTGACTGTTCACAATTTAACACAAGGAAAGGATACGGCTTTGGGAATCAATCAGTCAAGAAGTTAAGAAGTGTTTCAAATTATAAACTGTTATATTCTTCCACAACGACATGCTCTTTCTCTTACTAGACCAGTGAATAAATATTTGTCCCAAAAGACAAACATGCTTAGTTATAGACTAAAACTGGACCAACAGCCCATCTCTTACATATTAATTTTTCATATGGCTCCAAGTAAAACCAGGTACATGAAGTGCTTCCATAATTATTCAGATTAAACTACCTACAGAGTGTGCTTAAAACATTTTATAGAAATACAAACATAGGTCATTATTTTGCTACTAATTTCATCTATAAATTAATGAAATATATTTTATATAAAAATGGAGTTCCCTAAATGTAAAAGTGTTCACACAAAGTACTTCGTATTAATTTCAGGCCTTTTTTTTTTTTTTTGGTCTGTTTGGTCTGAACAGTTTATATGAATGTGGTTCTCCCATAAAATCCCCTAAGAAGTCAACCAGAAGGCTAACCAGTGACTCAATCTCTGCATTCTCAGGGAAAGCTTATGTATTACAGGGCACGTCTTTAGGCATCTTCCATGAAACCAGGATCTTTCCAAGCCAGTCTGATCACAGCACCGTGACCAGCAGGTGGTTACACATGGTACATTTTCCTGTAGAGTCAATTTTACATATTGTAATTTTGTATTTTAAAAAAACCCTGTACATTATTCAGCAGAATGTAAAATTTATAGGAATTTAAAGCTAAAACGCAAGCCTTTCAGCAAAGTTCTCACAATAGGCTGGTTTTTAGGGCTGTGATTTTAGATTTGTTTTCTTTTAAAGATATTTTGAAGGGAAAATTTGAGAAGGATTGTTAATTGCAGAATAAAATGATGAAAATGAAACAGAACAATGACAATAGACAAGAGGAAAGAGATAAGAAGCATTAGAACAGGGAAAGGGGCAAACCTGGGCTGGAATATGGGGAGTATGAGAAAGGAACAGATCAAAGATTCTTAGGTATCCACCTGGGTGACTGGGGGATACCAACTATTATCTTCCAGTGAGGTGGAAGAAAGAGAGATCGTTGACTGGGGATGGGGTGGTGGTACTGGGATTTAGGGCCAGCACCCTAAATAAGTAAAAGAATAAAAGAAGAAACGGAGTGGGTTAACATGATAAGGGTCAACTTGAGGCCACTTAAACAATAACGGAGCAACACTCAGAACTCCGCTAAGGTTAGAGAAAGGAATTTATAGTAGAGCCTATCTGTTACATGACCTCTAGCAGAAATGCTCAAAAGCACAAGGAAGAAAAATAGCTGGTTTGCTTTTTCCAAGGTTGGGAAGTTAAGGGGATAAAAATAAGTGCATTCATGACACAGCAAACCATTTTAGGAACAGAGAGTGTCGACGTTCTGGGTGGTACGTGGTGGTTATCTTGGAGTGGCACTACCTCTTTAAAGAAAAAAACCCCTGAAACTTCGACCCTGTTCTGAAAACCAGTACGAGGCTTCATTGGGGTTTAAGTGCCTAATAGTTAAATAGCCATTAAGAGATTTATTAGATATTCAATTTAACTGACCCCAGGGATGTCCTTCAATTTCACTCAACATCTGCAGTTTCTTTGAACTTTTTTTTTTGGCTCTCCAAAAATGCTGATCTGTATGAAAGATGCATAAATCAAAGTGATGTTTTAATTCGCTAAGTGCCTAAAGGGAAGGTGCGCTAAGAAAATATATTCAATGAGAAGTTGATCTGGAATGGGGTTTGTCACCGCACCCGTACATACCATTGTGTACAGCAGAGACAAACAGCCCACGACAACAGCAATCAATCTTTATGATGCAGGAGGGAACTAAGAAAACACATTTAGCTCACCTCTAACTTCTGGTTCAAACTGCTCAGTTCAAAGGGTATTTCTTCTTTTGGGTGCAGCAATTCCTTTCGCCGAACTTTACTTTGTTTCATCTGGTGCAGTCTCAGTTTCTCAAAGCTATTTGTCAGTTTGGAAAACTGTATATAATAGAGAATGCTCACATTTTACTATTACTGGTGCTTCTGACTTGATTTCACGGGAGTTTTTTCTTGGGTATTTCTTTGAAAATTTAAGTCATGTTTAGAAAACGTGGTAGGGGCACCTGGGTGGCTCAGTAGGTTAAGCCTCCGATTTTGGCCAGGTCATGATCTCATGGTTCCTGGGTTAGAGCCTCGCATCGGGCTCTGTGCTGACTGCTAGCTCAGAGCCTGGAGCCTGCTTCTGATTCTGTGTCTCCCTCTCTCTCTGACCCTCCCCTGCTCATGCTGTCTCTCTTTCAGAAATAAATAAAACATTAAATAAAAAATAGAAAACGTGGTAATGCTTCAATGTTCTGATTACTGAAGACAGAACCAGTTATTAAAACTGATTATTGAAGCTGAGCACAATTCAGTTTTCATGTATATCTGGCACCTGACGAACTGCACAGTTAAATGATTCACTTCATAAATGTTTTATTTAGTTCTGTTTTAATTTGTGTAGGAAAGCTCACAAGTTTCAAAAACCAAGTTTTTTCTTTTACTTAGTGCCATCTTGTGTTGACAATTTTAATTTCAGTAACCCCAAGTATAACCAGTGTCTATTTTAGTCAAGAAAATTGAATACTTAATTTAAAAGAAACAAACAGCACAAATTTATTCAAACTTGTGTCAACCCTAATAAGTAGGGTTGTGCTGTTTGAATAAATTTAAGTATCAAATTGATATCATCTTTTTCTTACCAATAAGAAAGAAAAACTTAGACTCTGGACTATTTTGTCTGTTTCTTGTTATACCTTCAAACAATAAATTAAAAGCAGCATGGTCCAACAACATCTGTGAAGAAATGTCTATATAACTGTTTTTAAGAGTTTTTTGGCTTCATTTTATTTTTTTTTAATTTTTATTTTTTAATGTTTTATTTATTTCTAGGAGAGAGAGAGAGAGAGAGAGAGAGACAGCGTGAGCAGGGGAGGGTCAGAGAGAGAGGGAGTCACAGACTCTGAAACAAGCTCCAGGCTCTGAGCTGGCAGTCAGCACAGAGCCCGACGCGGGGCTCGAACCCACGAACCGCGAGATCATGACCCAAGCGAAAGTCGGACGCTTAACCGACTAAGCCACCCAGGCGCCCCACCATGTATTTATTTTAGAGAGAAAGAGTGTGAGCAGGGGAGGGACAGATAGAGAGGGGGATAAAGAATCTAAACCGGGGTCAGCTCACTGGGGTGAGCCCCAATGTGGGGCTCGATCTCACGAACTGTNGGGGCTCGAACCCACGAACCGCGAGATCATGACCTAAGCGAAAGTCGGACACTTAACCGACTAAGCCACCCAGGCGCCCCTTGGCTTCATTTTAAATTTTGAAACAATTAAAGATTCACAGGAAGTTGCAAAGATATTAAAGAGAGGTCCTCCTGCCCCAGTGTTTTCCAATAACGACATCTTGTTCAAGTGCAGTACATGAGTACACTCAGGAAGCTGACATTGGTACAATACACGTGTATAGTTTTATGCCGTCTCATCACACATGTAGATTTGTGCGACCACAACCTTGATCAAGACACAGAGCCACTCCATCGGCACAAAGACCTTCCTGCCTTTTGTAGTGATGCTCGTCGTCCCATCCCTAATCCCTGGCAACCACTAATTTGTTTCCATCTCTACAATTTTGTCATTTGAGAATGTTATAAAACAGAATCAAACAGTATCTGAATTTTGAGACTGGCTTTTTTCAGTCAGCATAATGGCCTGGAGATACACGTGCATATCAGTAGTCCATTCCTGTTTACTGCTCAGTGTTACTCCGTGCTACAGGGAGAGCCAATGTTTGCTTGACCATTCACATATTGAGACATTTTGGATGTTTCCAGTTTTGGGCTATCACAAATAAAGCTAGGAACAATTGTGTCTACTTTATCTGATACTCACATAGTCACAATTGCTTCCTTTTTCTTTCCAGTCCCTGGAAACTACTAATCTGATTGCTGTCTCTTTAGGTATGCCTATTCTGATCATTGCATATTAATGGAATCACATGTTATGTGGTCTTTTGTGCCTGGCTTCTTTTCCTTAGCATAATGCTTTCAAGGTTCTATGTTGTAGCATGGATCAAAACTCAATTTTATTTTTATGGCCGAATAGTATTCCATTGCATGGATATGCCACATTTCATTTATCCATTCCTCTATTGAAGGACATGTGGGTTCTTTCTACTTTTTGTATATTACATATAATTCTGCTATGAACATTTGTGTACATGTTTTTGTGTGGATATATATGTATACATTTGTTACTCTTGGGTATATAACTAGGAGTGGAATTGTTGGGTCATATGGAAACTCTTGGTTTAACTTTTTAAGGCACTGTCAAACTGTTTTCCAAAGTGACTGTGCCATTTCCCATTACTACTGGCAATGTATGGGGTTCTAATTTCCCCATATTCTTGCTGACACTTGTTATTGTCCATCTTTTTTATTATAGCCATTCTTGTCAGTGTGAATGGGTATCTCATGATTTGATGTGCATTTCCTTAATGACTCATAAGGTTAAGCATTCTTTCATGTGATTATTGGACACCTGTATACCTTCTTTGGGAAGATGTCTATTGATATTATTGCCCATTTTAAAGTTAGGTCATTTACTTTTTGTTACTGACTAGTATGAGTTATTTTTTAATTCTGGATACCAGTCCTTTATCAGATATATGATTTGTAAATATTTTCTCTCACTTTGTGAATTGTCCTTTCACTTTCTTGATGGCATCCTTTGAAGGACAAGGTTTTTTAATTTTGGTGAAGTCTAATTCATCTAACTTTTCTTGTGCTTTTGGTGCCAAATCTAAGAAATTATTGCCTAATCCAAAGTCATGAAAATCTACTACCTTGTTTTTTTTCCTGAGGTTTTATGGATTTAGTTTTCACATTTAGGTCTTTGATCTGTTTTGAGTTAATTTTTGTCTATGGTTTAGGTCTAACTTAATTCTTTTACATGTGGGGATTCAGTTGTCCCTTTACTGTTTGTTGAAAAGACTCTTCTTTCTCTGCTGAATTATCTTGGCACTACTTCTGCTTTCATTTGATTAATATTTGCATGGTATTTTTTCCTACCTTTTTACTTTCAACTGATATATACAGCTATATCTGAAGTGAGTTTCTGGAACACAACATAGATTTGGGTCATACTTTCTGAATTTAATCTGTCAATTTCCTTCTTTTAATTGATGTATTTAGGCAATTTCCATTTAATGTAATTATGATATATCAGAGCTGAAGCCTTACTTTTTTGTTGTTGTTGGGTTTTTTTCCTTCTGTTTTCCAGTTTTTGGTTTTACCCTTTTAGTTTTTTTGTCTTCAGGGTCATTAGAGCATTATTTAGAATTCCATTTTGGTTTATCTATAGTGCTTTTGAATGTATCTGTTTGAATAGCTTTCTCAGTTGTTGCTCTAAGTATTATACTATATGTACACAACTCACTACAGTCTGCTCGTGTCAACATTTTACCAGCCCAAGTGAAATGCAGAAGTCTTACTTTGCTTTACGTCCCTTTGCCCTGACTCGTTTATAACATTATTGTCTTAAGTGTTTCCTCAACATACATTAAGAACCACACTAGACACTGGACACCGCTATAATTTTTGCTTTAGCTTTAAAACAATTTAGACAACTCAAGGGAAGGAAAGCAGTATGTTTATCCATTTCTTAACTCTTTCCATTGTTTTTTCTTTCTTCCTAATGTCTCTAGATTCTTTTGTCATCATTTCCTTTCTGCTAAATGAACTTTCTTTAGCCATTCTTTGAAGGTAGGCTTACTGTTTCAAATTCTCATAGTTATCTTTCATTCAAGAAGGACTTGATTTTCCCTTCATTCCTAAGGATATTTTCTCCTGGTATAGAATTTTAGGTTGACATTTATGTTCTTTCATTAACTGAAAAATATTCCACTTCCTCCAGCCTCCATGGTTTCTAATGAGAAGTCTGTTACCTGACTTGATTTTTCCCTGTAGGAAAGGTGTTATTTCTCTCTTGATGCTTCTGAGATCTTTTTCTTTGTTTTTTAGTTTTTAGAACTTTGTGTATGGTGTGTCTTGGTGTAGATTTCTTTGTGTTCATCCTGTTTGAATTTCATCCAGATTCTTGAATCTGTAGGTTTACATCTTTTGCCAAGTTTTTGGCCGTTACTTCTTTGAATACTTTTTCAATTCTGCCCTCCTTTCCTGGGACTCTGATGACACAAATTTCCAATCTTTAGTTACAGTACATGTCCCTTAGTTTCATTTTCTTTTAGCCTATTTTCTCTCTGTTGTTCAGTTCAGGTAATTTCTATTCTGCTATCTTCAAGTTCACTGACTATTTCCTTCATCCTCTCCATTTTACTTTTGAGCCCATCCATTGATTTTTTTTTTAGTTTAGTTATTGTATTTTTCAGAGATAGAACTTCTAACTGGTTGTTATTTACAGTTTTTCTTTGCTAAAACTTTCAAGTATGTTTGTAATTGGTCTCTGAGAAACTTTATCTGACAAAGATTTTTTAAAAAAAAGATGTTTTAAAAATCTTTGTCAGATAATTCTAACATCTGTATTAACTCAGTGTTGGCTTCTCTCAGTTGTCTTTTCTCATTCAAGTTGAGATCTTTCTGGTTCTAGGTGTGATGAGTGATTTTTTTATTGAAATTTGGACATTTTGGGTACTGTGTTATGAGACACTAGATTTTCTCTAGGGATTGTAGTTCAGCCATCCTTTTCTGACAGCATTCAAGCAGGGAAAGTGGGACACTGCCACATCACTGCCAGGGGCAGTGGGAGTCCAGGTCATGGCCTTAGCTGGTAACCTGAGACATTCCTTATCACTGCTGAGGAGGAGTGGGAGTCTTTGCTGATACCACCCTGACTGGAGAGGCATAGATGCCTTGTTACTGCTTCTTACATGGCCTTCAGTGAAACTGTAGTGAGGGTGAGTGGTCTCATTACCACTGAGAGTCAGTGAACATCCTGACTCCTAATTAGGCTTTCCTTGATACCACCGGGGTGGGGCGTGGGGAGTGCCTCACCACCATCAAATGAGCATACTAGTCCAGACTCTCCGTATGGCCCCCACTGATACCATGGGTTGGGGAGGGCTTTTAACACCTAGTGGTGACAAAAGTGCTGGCTCACCACTCAAGTCTTCTCTACCGCCAGTCAGGCTGGGGAGCTGGGGAAACCTCCTGAAAGGTTGATGAGGGTAAAATCCAAGGCTATCTACTCAGTCCGTGCTAGTGGGATGGGTTCGGAGCTGAAGTTTTTTTCTGTAGTGTTGGGCTGGAGTAGAGCAGTTATTATCTAAAAGTGTGTAATCTTCGTAGGCTGCCTTTCCCAGGTCTTTTGGCTGCAGAGAGCAGACATTCCTTGGGATTCTTTTTATTTGTTTGTGTCCCTTGTAGTGTCTGGGTTGTTAGTGTCTCTGTTACCCAGACTGGGATATGAGGGGCAAAAAGCAATCCCAGGGAACTCACCACCATGTTGCTTTTTGGGTACTCATGTTCTAGTTGGCATGCCTCTTTTCTCCACTTCTCAGAATCTTCTTATGTGATTTTATAAATGATGTCCAGGCTTTCTAGTTTTATTTGGCAGGGTCTAAATGAATCTACTCCATGTTTCCAGAAGTGAAAATCTCAAATATATCCACAATTTAATCATAGTTTCATTAAGGTTAGAAGGAAAAGAAAATAACCTCTTTTTAAAAAGGAAGCAATTTCTATGAGAAAGTTTTGATGGAATTGAGTTATTCAGGGAAGAGTGTGGTAAAGTGTATCTTTAAACTATTTTAGTAAAATGAAATTGAAAATAAACCAGGAATATCAAAGAAGAAATCAGTAGAGTGAGCTAGCAGCAACCAAATCATGTTGGCCACAAGATACCATTTTCTGGTTAGAAAAATGACATATTACTAGCCATTATGCAAAACAATTCAAGTACATGGCACTTTCCTTTCTCTCTCTTTTACCTTCTCCCCTTTTTCCTTCTCTTTTGCTCTCCTTCCCTAGTGCTCTTAACTTTCTTTTAACATGAGAAGAAAAGAGAAGCATTAAACTGCAGTGGAAGCAGATGGCTGCTCTCTCAACAACAATGTAGTGTTTCCAAAGTGTATTCTAGGAGACACCTGTTTACAGTGTTTACACTGTAAGACTGTACTACAGTAAAGTCAGTTTTAGCTTGAAAAATAAAGAGTTCCATGGTCAAATATGTTTTGAAAAATGATGGATTAAAAAGGCTAAATGGATTTGTTGAATATGCACTGTGAATGTCCAGGAGCAAAGAAGAGGTAAACAGCATTTCCTAAACTCTTATATTAGCAATCCACAGATTTTTGTGAAATCACCATAGGGATATTTGTTGGTTAGCCAGCAGCCAAGTCATAAAATAGAACTGCAAAGCATCAAATAGCAAGGATTCGTATGTTGAATGACTGCTCAGCACCTGTAAACAAGGTTCAAAACTTTTTAACAACAGACATGAAAAAACGTATGTATTAAAATTTGGGAAGCAGTGACTGAACCAATTAAATATAATTTAGAGATATCTTCACTTGTATCTCAATTTCTGTATTTTTTCAAACTTATTTTAGATCGTGGCCTCTCTGTTTATATTGAACTATAGTGATTCAATATATATGTTGGTATTTTAAAGCTTTATCTTTATGGAAAAAGAAGGTTGATTGACTTAAATGTTAAATGCTTAGAGTCTTAGCTAGGGAAAACCATTTGGTTTCATAATTCAAGCTACCATCTAGTGGCCGCTATGTAAATTGCAGGCAAAATGTCTAGACTTAATAGTCTTCTAAGATTATACTGTACTTATTAAGTGGCATCATATTTTTCATATTCTTAATGGCTGATGGCCTCCCTGAGAAGGTATTTAAGAAAGAATTAACTACCTTAGGCTCATTTTATTACATTATCACTTATAAAATCTTTGCACTCCAAAAATTTCATAATGAAACAGTATTTCCCACTGATTAATTTACTTAGTTAAGCAAGTATCTACTAGATCTGAGGTGCACAGGTGATTACTGCCCTGTGTGTTATCTGTGGTAAGGGAGAGAAGGCTTTTTGCTTGCCTTCACAGTGAGGTGATACAGGGATACATATGAAAGAAATTAACACCCCAATGCAGAAGACCTGCCATTTATGCAACAGTTCCACCACTAGCAAGTTATAAAGACCAGTTTTGTCCTTTCAATCATCTATATCATAATAGCAAATTTATCTTTTGTTCACATAGCTAATTATTATCATATAGTAGAGAGGCATCAGTCTTGCACCATGCTAACAGTTAAAGGGATGAAGAGCTGACAGTCTAACAAAAATGGCAATCTAATAAAACAATGAAAGACAGGGTCAAACATATAACCTGTAGTTAAAATAAAAGAACTATACTTATATTAAAAATAACCCATTTATATAAAATTATTACAAATTATAAAAAAGTAACTTTCATACAATTTTATATGTTAAAACATATATCAAAATGTGTTAAATTATTATATGAAATTAAATTACAATAGTTTTCCTTACTTGAGCTTTTAGGGTTTGTAGTTGTCCTTCGTAATTCTGAGTCATTGCTAAATTACATTTTTCCAGACTGTCCACCTTCTGTCTAAGTAACCCCACCTGCATCAAGAATAACATTTAATTTTGATTTTTCTAAATTTTGCCAGACAACATCAGAAACTGTGCAAAAGAGGAGTACAATGTAAATAAAACAGCTGCACCAAAAAAAAGAGTAAATATTTGTACTGCAGTTCTTAAACTAGCTATTAATAATTAAAGTCACAAAACCAAACACTGCTAGCACTATTCCTTTGGGCACACATTAGGACAGTACACTATGGATGTCTGACAAAAGATCCTTATCATCATCACATTTTAAATTAAGGTTTAAAATGCACTTTGCATTATCTTTTCAGGGGGCTATGTCATCATTACTCAGGCAGAACTTCAACAGGTACACTTTAGCTTTTAGTTTTGGTCCCACTGCCTTCAGTGGGAGCTCTGCTCGGGCAGGACCATGGAGCAACAGTTACATTTTCATAGGAAAGAAAGGAATAATATCTAAGAGCAGTTCTTAGGGGTTTGGCTTACAGCACTTGTCTGCTTATAAAGCAGGTGAGGCACCTGTGATGACCTGCCTCTACTATGGAGGAAACCAGATGCCAATAACTAAGTTAACTGTGCCGCATGAGAACTCAGTTAACTTAATGTTAAAATCTAAGTTCTATCGGGAGGCAAATAAAGGTAGAGAAATGACTGATGAACAAGTTGACTGATGATGTTTTAGTATATGATTAATGTAAACACCTTCTCTTATGTCTCACCCAAAAGAAAAATTCACAGACACAATAGTCCACGCTAAAGCCTATGGTTTTCGTGAACTCCGTTGGAAGCCCGAGAGCATTTAGACACTCTACAACCACCACCATGACTGTAAGCAGCCTTACAGGGGCTGCCGGCGCCCCTCTTATGAGGGTGCCCGGATATACACATACACCCCCTTCACCAAAAACTTTTCTCCCTTATCCTACAATCATGTTTTGCCAATTCACTTCTCTCAGGAAATATTCTTCTAGTAGATTAGAAAAGGCTCTTGAACTCTGCCACATCCAAAGACGCGGTTTTTGGACAACTGCTTTGTTTCTACACCTACAAAAGCACTCGTTGCTCGCAAACCATATTTATTTCACATATATTTTGAATGTCTGTTTACTTTTCTAGATGGCACTGACATTTTATATTTGTTCGCATCAGCAAGTTTTGATGGGTTTAGGATCTGATTGTCACTTACTTGATAGAACACATTTAGCACGCTATGATAGAGTTTTAAACAATAATAAATGCCACTGCTGATGCCTGATAAAAAGAATACATAATGAAAAATATATTCTGATGGAATAAATATTATTTATAACAGTCTGAGGAATGGACATTTTATTTACACATATACTCAGTACCTCTTGACCTTTCTGATCCAAACAAGTTTGTGCATTTGCCAACTCTTGATCCCGAAGATCTAATCGTGTCTCCAAAGCCCGCATCTTCCTTTCCCAGTCCAACTTTTTGTTGCTTACCATGATGTCAATTTGTTCCATTAATTCCTGAAGTTCGGCCTCACAAGGAGAAGCTCTGGCAATTGTTGAAAAGCAAAACACATTTTAAAAGAGTGAAATGTGAGGACAGGAAAAATTATTCCATTGCTCTGAACAGCTTGATCAATTATTTCCTCAAATTGTTCAATTATTTAAACAGGAAGAAGTCTGAAAGCTGGGGGATAAATTTTATATTAAAACTAAGAGCTAATTTCAGTGAATACACATTTTTTAAAATGACATTTTCTAAAGTATAGTTGCTGTCATAACATAATGCTAAAGTTCTTAGCGTAGGTGGTAGTGCATGGGTCTCCCAGAGCCAAAAGTTTTGACTTAGACAAGGGAGTCCTAAAATGAAAACACATCATGTGGATTATGCCAGAAATAAGATCACAATGAGAAAGTTAGCTAAAAGAATAAAATTAAATAAAATAACATTTTTAGAGTGGGTTGATTCTATGGCAAATCCTAATTATGAAAAATGGCTCAATGATCTACGTGTAAATATACACGTACCTCTGTCTATCATTAACTTGAGTAAATGTGACGGCAGACAAACTGGGACTTCAAGCATACCTATCTGAGATAGAAGGGCAACCCCAGGCAAAGTAGGACCAGATTCAAGGATACTAACTGGGCTGCAGTGATACTCCTCTAGGAGGGGAACCTGGCATGATCTAGCTGGTATCCCTTTGGAAGGAATCTGATCAGGCAGGTGTGGGCAGAGTAATATAAGTCTTTAGATAATGAGGATACTATTAGTCAGATGGGGGGCAATATCTTGGGTCTTAGAGGGTCTTTATTTATTTATTTATTTATTTATTTTTACAAATAGTTTATTGTCAAGTTGGTTTCCATATAACACCCAGTGCTCATCCCCACAAGTGCTCTCCTCCATGCCCATCTCCCCCCTCGCCCCCCCCACACCCATCAGTCCTCAGTTTGTTCTCAGCACTCAAGAGTCTCTCATGGTTTGCCTCTCTCCCTCTCCCCCACTATTTCCCCCCTTCTTCTCCCCCATGGTCCTCTGTTAAGTTCCTCCTAATCCTCCAATACGTGCAAACATATGATATTTGTCCTTCTCTGCCTGACTTATTTCACTCAGCATAACACCCTCAAGGTCCATCCATGTTGCTACACATGGCCAGATTTCATTCTTTCTCATTGCCATGGAGTATTCCATCGTATAGATAAACCACATCTTCTTGATCCATTTGTCTGTTGATGGACACTTGGGCTCTTTCCATGTTTTGGCTATTGTTGAGAGTGCTGCTATGAACACTGGGGTACATGTGCTCCTATGCATCAGCACTCCTATATCCCTTGGGTAAATTCCTAGCAGTGCTATTGCTGGGTCATAGGGGAGTTCTATTGTTAATTTTTTGAGGAATCTCCACACTGTTTTCCAGAGGGGATGCACCAGTTTTCATACCCACCAACAGTGTAGGAGGGTGCCCGTTTCTCCACATCCTCGCCAGCATCTAGAGTCCTCTGATTTGCTCATTTTAGTCACTCTGACTGGCATGAGGTGGTATCTCAGTGTGGTTTTGATTTGTATTTCATAGAGGGTCTATATTGAAACAAAATCATTGGTAAGAGCTAGATTTATGGAGATGCCAACTGTGCTTCTAGGGCAGGGTTCTCCTTCAAAGAAGCTGAAACATCCCACAGGGATCTGGTATAAGTCCAGTCATTCAGACTAGACATGCAGGTAGACTGCTGGAGCCCCAGATTTTAGCCTAAGGAACACACAAATGTCCAGATTAGAAAGCAAGTTATTTCAGCATCCATTCAATGGTGGTGATGAGGCCTCTAATATATTTGTGTAGGCTGGAGGAAAGCATTTTTCTCCACTTAGTTTCAGCAAATCAGAATTTTAGAGGTCATTTAGCACTTTGAAAAACTCGGGCTTGGAGAGGTCAAGGTCACACATCAATTAGTAGAATAGTCAGATTTAGATCCTAGGCAACTGCTTCCCATTGTAAGCTCCTTGCTGTGCACCACACAGCAAAATGCATGATGCTTTTAAAAAAAATTTGTAATGTTTTTCAGAGACAGAGAGAGACAGAGTATGAGTGGGGAAAGGGCAGAGGGAGGAGAGACACAGAATTCGAGGCAGGTTCCAGGCTCTGAGCTGTCAGCACAGAGCCCAATGTGGGGCTCAAACTCACAAACCGTGAGACCATGACCTGAGCCAAAGTCAGACACTTAACCGACTGAGCCACCCAGGCGCCTCACATGTGCTTTGAATAAGAACTTGCTTGAAACATATAGCATAAATTAGTTCCATTGCAATAGGGTTAGAAACAGGTATTAGAACCCAAAGAACTAAGAGTTTCCTGAATCACTTTTCTAAAATGCCCAGTCAACCTGAACATGGGATATCACTTTGATTGATCTATTCAACAGCAAATTCACCAGTTTTGACATCAGAGAGCTTTTAAGTACAAAGTACCATTCTAAAGTCTTCTAGAATTCCTGGACTAAGGCCCAAAGGCTCTCCCACTTTTACTTAAAACCTAACACAAAACTGAGGAAAGGAAGTACTGATTCCTCTATAAGAAAGTTGATGGGATTTTAATTGGAGTTATGATGTGGGGAAAAACAACAGAATGAAAACTTTTCACACTGTTTTATTTTCATAACAACATGTATCACCTTTTATTATAAATACAATCTGTTTTTTTCTGCTATTGTGAGCTCTGAAAGCAAAAGGGCTGTATCAGTCCTTCTCATCACCATCTCCCTGGAGCTTAGCACAGTGCTCCAGTGCACAGCAGATACTCAATAAAGTTTTGAAAAATGAACAAGTGAACTCTTCTCTTCACTATCTCCTTGACAGGTAGGGCTGCACCACGCTGATGGAATTGAAATGTAGGCTGAAGCAGAGTGGCTGAAAGAAAGTAATGTAAGCTGCTCATCGATATTGTTAAATAAATGAGTGAAAGGTTTCTTTCTTGATTATGACTATGCTGTACAATTAGGATATTAGACTCAAGGTGAAGGGAGTTTTACAACTACCATCCAGTGTTTGCAAACTTTTCACAGTCTTAAGAGCATCTTCTATGATGCCCCACTGGTCAGATTCAGGAGGTTTACAACTGAGCCCGAGATTCTGCATCGCTGACACAGATATGAAGCGATTCTGGTGCAAGCTAGGGTTTGTGATCTGTTTTGCAATATCACTGCCAAGAGGTCATCCAGCCTCGATCTGAATTTTTCCTTGACCAGGTCACCACGGTCTGAGATTGCATCTAGATAGCAATGAGTTCTTTAAAGTTCTTTCTTATATCAAAGAGCTTTTACATCCACTTCTAATTTGATCCACCAGAACCATACAGAACAAATGGCTTTTCAACATAGTAGGCTAACTGTACTTGAATATAATTATCAATATGTCAAATACAGCTCCCGGTGTACCTCTGGGTTCTTCCAAGTTTTCTCAGCATTCGATAGTAGATACTGAACATTCAGAGAATGGCCAGAACCTACGATAACAGGCTCTCACCCACAACCTCTACAGGAGCAGTCCTAGAATTGTCAGGACTTGGTCAATGACTGACAGCTGCCTTAATTTTTCCCCCTACTTCCAACTCAGGACCAACTGGTGAAAACCAAACATGCTCTCCAAACCGATCACACAGGATGCCCCGCTTCTACTAATCCTGCCTCCAGTTTCCCTGTGCCAACCACCTGCATATAAGGAGACCATACGTGAAGCCTTCTCTTTTGTTCATTGTGAAGCTTTCCCACCTTGCCGTCGAGTCTCTGCCGGACGCAAGTGCTGGTTGCTGACTTCCTTGCTATAGCAACTTTTCAATAAATAGGCTTCAGTTGTTCTCACTTGGGTAGTCTTTATTTCCACAAGTATCTTTATTTCCTTCAATCGCTCCTAGAGATTTCTTTTTTCTCCACCACTCACTACCTAGTGTACTACCTAGAGAATACAAGACGCTTAACATACATTTGTTGAATGTATGAAAAAGTGAATGGTAAGACCCTCCACTGAACAAGTTCCTGTGTTGACTTCCCCCTTGAAATGTACCATTCAGAAGATTAATGTAATACCCTAGGTACCATCTAATCAGTTTAGAGAGGGACTCTCACATCCTTTTGTTTTCGGTGCTATATATACTTTTAGTCAAGCAGATGAAGATCACTCTTGCTTTGAATCTGAGAGGGGGAAGGGCAAAGCCATGATATTATACCATTTCATGGTGAGGTTGTTTGTTTTTTTTGTTTTTTGTTTTTGGGGTTTTTTTTTTTTTTGGTCCAAACATTTTTTTCACACATGCTACAAATAATACCGCTATCTCGCACTTGTTTTGTCCTTGGGGGGGGGGGGGGGGTGTTCCAAGGAAAGGGGTTTATATGTATCCTTATTAAATTTCAGTGTGTGAGTTTTAGCTTCTCAATGTGGGTTGCTATCACTGGTCCTTTATTTTTTTTAATTGAGAGAGAGACAGAGCACGTGCATGCGAGCAGAGGAGAAGGGCTGAGGGAGAAAGAGAAAATCTTAAACAGACTCCATGATCCATGCAGAACCTGACATGGGGCTCGATCCCATGACCCTGGGATCGTGACCTGAGCTGAAATCAAGAGTCAGTCAACTCACTGAGCTCCCCAGGCATCCCTAACCCTGGTTCTTTAATGAAGCAAGCATTCATTCAGCAACTGCTGCCCACTGGATGAGGAACTGGGAAGACAGAGACACGAGACCTGCTGCCTGCACAGAGACACTTGCACGGCAGGCACAACAAGAGACTGACAAATACATGCAGCTCTTTTGGGACTAGAAAGGAGGGGCTACTGAATGCAGATTTGGGATGGGTTACCACAGAAGCCTTCGCAAAAGAGCTTATATTTTGGGATCCTGTTTCTGACAGAAAATATATTCACTATACCTCCTTGTTTTGTGTCAGCTGTGGATTTGAGAAGCATTATTTGTTTTATATATAAATGTTTTTTTTTTCTCCATACAAGTGACTGTAAAATGTCATGAAAGACAAGATGGAGGACAGAGCTCTATGGCAGCTTCAAAGCTCTTCAGGGTGACAGGGATCCGATGATTATTTTTCTTATAATCAGTTTCTAATCCATTTAATTAACCTTACAATTATTTCTCTCCCCCCCCCATAAAAATGTCATGAAAAGCCCTGTAAAATATCATGGCAAAGTCCAAATTCTGTCAATATGCTCGTGGACGCACCAGCATATGAGCCCTGTGAGCCAAGGCTGATCTCGACTGCAGTGGTCAGGGCATGTCCCTGCTGAGTCCTGGTGGCCATTGCTTCTTCTGGATGCTCTCAGACCACCCACAACTCCTTCCAGAGTATTACTGAAGATTTAGTCAAACTCAGGCTTATACTAAACTCAGCTTTCTGTCAAATTTAATATTCCCTTTTGAAATTCAATTGTCTCATCATCTAGGATGTCTTCCCTTCTTCAGTTTTTCAGAGATAATTAGGAGCTGTTGAGCTATCTCAACATCATCAATATTTGCTCCTAAATCTAGAGAACTTTAAAATAAAATACAAAAGGCTTAGTTTAGCCTTCTTCACAGAGCTGAGCACTAACATTATTTATATTTTCATTTCTTCCTTTAGTCAAATGCTGACTGACACTATGCTAATTACTTTCTTGTTCTTGCTCTCCTGGATCCTCACAATGTCCCATAAAGTAGGACTTATTATTCCTATTTTAGAAAAGTTAAATGAGGCGCTAAAAAAGAAAAACGTCTTCCAAGTCTTTCAGCTTTGGAGACTGGGTGGATTGTATCTGATACCTTGAGACACACAAACCGTGACCCTCACTATTGGGTTTATCCTTGGTAGCAATTCACAAGAAAAGAATTCTGGGGTCAGGACAGAAGTCTTTTTTCTTTTTTTAATGTTTATTTTAGAGAGAGAGAGAGAAAGAGAGAAGCAGAAAGTAGGGGAGGGGCAGAGAGAGGGAGACAGAGGATCTGAAGTGGGCTCTGAGCTAAGAGTGAAGAGCTCGATGCCGGGCTCGAACCTATGACTTGTGAGATTATGACCTGAGGTAAAGTCAGACACTTAACCGACTGAGCCACCTAGGAACCCAGAGGATTGATGTCTTAAGCCAGAAGGAAGGGGCACACTGAGACTTGCAGGGTGATGTACCAGTCTAAGGAGACTAGAGTCAAAATACCAGGATATCAAATTTAAAGATGAAGAGAGCAAAATAGAAAGGTGATGATATAAATTGAGGTAGTAGTGGCCAGTGTGTTGGAAGGGACAGGGGAATGGAATGTGGAGTCTCATTCCAAGTAAAAAGAGCTGGAGTAACATAAATGTCCATGGATGTCCATCAGGTACAATCCACCCAGTCTCCATGGACATGTATATTACCCCAAAGTCCTTTCATATATAGGTTTACATACTGCTTCTTATAAGGGCAGACCTTCATCAGATGGCTATGGTTGTGGTAGGGTCCCGTCCCTAAGGAAAGGAAAAAAACCTCAAGGCGACCTGGCTATAACGCATACGTGACAACATCCCTCATGACCTTGAAACATAAGACCACTTAATCAGACTGCATGTTTGTGTGTTACCATATATGGGAGACAAAGAAATAAAACATATATAAAGGACTCTGTCACATGGTGTTTGGGGCTCAGTTCTTTGGGTTAGAACCCAACTGAGCAGTGCCGGCAAGAATAAAGTTGCTTCCTGGAAAGAAAAGCCTCGGTGTCATGACACTGTGTGAGAATCCTGCTACATGGTGACCGTATGATTGATTATCCAAACTAGGACAATTCTGAAAGTGAAAGGGGGCACTAATGATAATCATGCCAGGACGATAGGTATAAAGCAGTGATTGCTCTGGGCAAACTGGGATGTAGGGTTTATCTACCCATCATCAAACTGGAAAACAGAAATGGATAAACAAGTCTATAAAAAAAACTGAGTTCATTGTGGGACATAGATAGATAGCAGAATAGAAATGGATCTTTAGCTCGAAAGAGAGAAAAGCGGGTTTAAAAAACAAATATGGGAATCATCATGGAGGAAGGGAAGGAAATGAGGAAAGAAAGCACAGACAGAAGAGAAAGAGGAGACTATGGAATAGTCTAAGAAAACGGTCTTCAAAAAGTTGAGGAGCAATCATATTGGGTCTTCATTTTTCTAAAATATTTTCATGATACACATCCAAAAATGCAGTCACATATTATTTGACTTGGGTCTATCGCTATATATCTGGCTATCCCAGTATACTTTAACCTTTCTGGGTGGCTCAGAGACCCCATTCTTACTCCACACCTCAAGTACCGTACCACACTAGAAACGTAAGAAGGGCCAAATGGGAGAACCCCCAGAAGTCCCAGAACCCACTTTCACAGACGTGTCTGTGATGTCTGCCTGCTTGTTAGTCAACTGTTCCTCCTAAAACTGTAAAGTGAAAGACTTCTACTTTGTGACTCCTAGATCAGAACTTCACGGTTGCCCTTGTTCAAAATTAGTTACCAATTATAGCTAAAAAGAGCTCTTCTCAAGTACTTTTCTTGTTGTCCAAAAAACGCTATTTACTGTCATCATTAGTGTGTGCTGACTTAGCAGTGTTACAATGCTTATTTTTTACTGCATATTTGAGATGGTGGTTCATATTCAGTCCATTCTTCTCCCTCATCTGTAATAAGCTTAATGTTGGTATGTAGAGGAGGTATAAATCCTGTTATTCCTAAAAAGCATGATTAGAAGTACTTTTAAAGGCCTTCATCATAATCATCAAAGAAAGACATTTATAGAAATAAAATGCAATGTGATGGCTTCTGACTCCCTATCAATGTTTCATCAGAATTCTAGGTATATGCAAATATAAAACATACTTTTATGTTCCAAAAAGAATGGAGGATCTTTTAAACACCTATATTACAGACAAATTTTTTCGTGAAACTTTTTCTATAATGACTATTCATTTTCTTAGTAACATCTTGGCTCACAGATGGAATGATGTAAAAAGTGACATATTAGCAAGCACCAACCCCCTTTCTTCAGGGTGATTTTTATAAGTCTCTAGAAGCACAAGTAACTTCACTATCCTCATAAACTTATATACCTGAAGTATTATTTCATATTAATACACATAACCATAGTACAATGAATAATAAACTACATATGCATTAGTTTGAATTCTATAAGCCAATCTCGAGGACAATTAAAATTCCCTCTTGCTAAAAGGTCTATCTGGTGAAAGGCTGCAGTGTTAGTACCCATGAGGATAGTCATTTAACCCTTTTGCTATATAGAATTAGAGCCAGCTATTTCACTGCGTCCCAACAGCAAAGAATTGGGCATATATCGATAAAATCTGGTTTTCCAATGTTAGGAAAATAGGAAAAATATGGTTTCCTGAATGTGGGAAATGAGCCTTCTAATGCCGGCTTGTTCTGATATAACTTCCAGATCTCTACCTAAAGCCTGATTCTGAGCTATAGACTTCTATATCCAACTGCCATTCAATAGCCCACAGAACCTCCATGGGAATCCCAAACCTCACATGTTCAAATTAGAGCACTCGACCCCCTGCACCACAGACCTGCTCTCACTCCAGTCCACTTGCTCTAACTGAAGCCACTGCGCAGGATAAAAACCCTCTGGAGCAGAGATTTGTGTTTCTCTCAAACCCCGGAACAACAGTTCTATTGGCACTGCTGCTTCACAGTATGTACCCACAATTCTGACTACTTCTCACCATATCCAGTAATACAGTCCTGCTCTGAGTCTTGTTATTTGTCTGATCGCATTCTTATCTCCTCCATGGCTAGTTGTCTACCCAACGTCCACCCTTCCTGTCTTCCATAACAGACCTCCAATGTTACTCAGAGTGGAAATGTGTCCAGATGAAAACTCAGCTACATTTGCCAGTCTCCCCTGGAGCTAGGCATGGCCACATAACAAAATCTGGCCTGTGAAATGTAAGTGGAAGTTGCCACGAGGCTATTTAAAGGAGAGCCACAGTAGTTGCTGTTGGTGTTCTAGGCACCCCTCACACTTACCACCTGGGGGCACTCGGCCTGATTTCCAGGGGACAGAACCCGCATTTCGTTGCCTGAGTGCCTTCTCTTGCCACTGGAGAGTCTTCTCTTTGCTACCTGTGTGACAGGCCAGAAGTAACAGGAAACTGAAGCCCTCACAGGAGCAATCTTCAACCAATGACTGTCAGTTACCGGTGTATACACACACATTTGCTCCTTGGATGAAATAATTCTGGGGGGAGGGGGTGTGTGTGTGCTTTATACTGGGTTCCAGAGTTTCCTTATAAGGATTTCCAGTCACCCTGAGTGATAACTGGTTTTATAATTAGCCCTTGTTTCACTTCCCTATTCCCATAGGTCATAGGGCAGGGGGTGGGGGGAATGGCCCCTAGAGACATCAAGTCTGAATCCCTTGAACCTGTAAATGCTACTTTACTTAGAAGGAAGGTCTTTGCATAAGTTAAAGACACTGAGATGGGGAGATTATCCTGGATTATCTGGGTGGGCTCTGAGAAAGAGGCAGAGGGAGATTTGACACACACAGGAGAAGGGATATGAAGATGAACCAGAGAGAGATGTGAAGATGTTGGCCTTAAAGATCAGAGAGATGAGGCCATAAGCCAGGGAATGCTGGAAGCCACCAGAAGGTGGAAGAAGCAAGGAACAAAAATTACTCTAGAGCATCTGGAGGGAATGCAGCCCTCTAGATACCTTGATTTTGACCGAGTGATACTGATTTTGGATTTATGGACTTCAGAACTGTGAGTGAATACATTTTGGTTGTTTTAAGCCACCAAGGTGGTTATACAGCAGTCATAGAAAACTAATAAAATACATTTTTCATATCCCAAATAAAGTACTTGTCTCCAAATCTTTGTCTTAGGGGCTACCTACAGAAGCCAACATAAAATGCTGTCATGTGCTCTTTTGTTTTTACCCATTGCCCTTCCTCTGCTCTCATTCTGGAAAGCAGATGTGATGGTTGAGGTGGTTCAGCCATCTAGCAATCATAAGGAGACCACAAACCATAAAGCCACACACTGAGAGTGAGGAAGCAGAAAGATACATGTAGACTTGTACATACAGCTAATTATTGGACATCTTCACTTGGATGTACAACAGGCATCTCAAACCAAGCTTGTACTTTCTCTAACCTTCCTTATTTTAACAAACGACCATCTTATCCTTCCAAATGGTGGGTGAAAGCCTTTGGATCATCCTTTGCCCATTTCTTCCTTGCACACCAGACATCTAAACCATAACCTCTAAATATTATCAGCTCTTCTGTCAAAAATACCCATTTGTTATTATGTCTACCTCTACCAGCCTGATCCAAATCACCATCATCTTCCACTTGAATACTGCAACAGCTTAGGCTGTCTATCCCTTCTGTTCTTGCCTTGCTACAGTCTGTTCTCGACATAGCAACCAGAATAAGCCTTTTAAAACACTAAGTCCAAAAATGTCACTGCTCTGCTCAAACCCTCCAGTGCCTTCCCATTTTACACAGCAAGTGTGCTTAGTCTACGATGTACATGCCTGCGTATGCTCATATCATTGCTTTTCTTTTTTCTTTTTAAAAATAATGTGTAACTAACTTAACTGACCTCTCATAAATATTGTCCTATACAAGTATGTACAAATGTATCCTACATGGTGTATTTTTGTTCTTTGCCTAAACTTGGTAGCAGCTTCATTAGTCTCTCAAAGGAATCTTTCCCTTCCTTTCCTTCCTTCCTTGCTCTCTCCCTCTCTCCCTCTTTTCCTCCCTTCTCAACTTCCTTCCTAGTCTCTTCCTCCCTTTCAAACCACTCAGTGAATTCCTACAATCACTAAGCACCGTGCTAACATTTTAAAAGTTTGACATATCAGGATTTTACCCCAGATCTACTTCACTTTGCTTCTTCTGCAGAGAAATTAGAAACTAGAACTTGTCAAATTTGATTACTCTGGAAAAGATTAGGTGTGGCTGGGGATAAAGGTGGAGGGAGAATGATGGGGGTAGAGTCTGGGCCATTCAGAAGGCAAGAGACAATCAAATTAAAAAGAATTTTCAATGTGCAAAAAGAATACTACAAGTTATTAAACCAGCAATATATTGACTTAGAGTAGAATTATTTCACAAATTATAATTAAAACCGTATTAAACTAAGAAACTGGGAAGTAAAGTTGTGATTAGGAATTAATATTTCTCAGAGGGAAAGAACATTTTAAAGGTTAAGAAAGATGCACACATAGAGTAGTGCTTTAAAGGATTTTTTCTGAATTAGATGTGAGAAGTTATGCTTTAATATCCATCTGTCTTGGTTCCTTGAAAATATGACTTTCATGGCAGATTTAAAAAATTGGCAGATCAGGCAGCAGAGTTTTAGGAAGGATTTGATAAGATTCTATGAACGAGATCAATGGCTAAGATAGAAGTTACAGAATAGAAGTAGAGCAAATGACTTAGTAGAGAAAAATGAGGCTTTTGGTCAAAGATGGATGAACATAAACATTTTGTTCCCTTCCCAAATTCTACTAAAATAAAGCAAAGGGATATTTTTAACCTATGAGCACAAAAATAATGGGAGCTAAGAGTAGAGAAGGCCAAGAAGCAATCCAACTAGGTAGAGGGTAAATGCTGGTAGCCCAACTTACACCCTCTAAGTAGGAGAATTTAGAAGAGCGCTCTCTAGAATCTGATCAGCCTGAGACAGACACTGAAAGAGACTAGCCTGATGACAAGTGGTGAAATCCCATCCACAAGCCCTGCCCATGTCCACCGGAGCTTCAGGTCAGCTTCGACGCTGCCTTCTTACACAGGGGAGAGCAGTCAGGGAATCACAGACACTTGAGGAAAGCAGTTCAACCAACTTGGTCAGATACAAACAGAAAGTGATTTTTTGAAGAAAATTAGGCAGAAGAGAAAACTTGAAAAAAATTATAGTTAAGATGCTAGAGTTCATTCCGGGAGAAAACAGAATGTTATACAGGAAAGGAAGTGTCCTTCCAGTATGCTATCGCTCAAAGGTGAAGAGCATTTACAAAGCCATAGCGAGGCAAACAGAATACTGATCCAACCAAACTTAAGGTGTATTGAGAGGATGATGGAAGAAAGGGAAGTGTGTGTGTGTGTGTGTGTGTGTGTGTGTGTGTGTGACAGAGAGAGAGAGAGAGAGAGAGAGAGAGAGACTGTATGTGACCATGTGTATATATGTGTATGTGACCATGTGTGTGGTGGGGATGAGGTAGTGGAGGCAGGAAAAATAACCACTGTGGATGTCAACAGATAATGCCTAAAACTGGAAAAAATCAAGAAGTAGCAAGAAAAGCATGTTATTTAGAGATACAGAGATAAATGCCAAAAAATTCAGCCAAAAGAATGGCCTCTGGGGAGAGAGAACAGGAGACTGTTGGGTTTTGATTACAGTGATTAAGAACCAAGTGACTTCTTAAATTACATACATATGTGACTAAGTGAAGAAAGATCAGGACAAACCTTCTTTTTTAGTTAGAAGATCTATATATTTTTAAGTTTATTTATTTATTTTGAGAGTGAGAGTGTGAGCAGAGGAGGGGGAGAGAGACAGGCAGACAGACAGACAGACAGACACAGAATCCCAAGCAGGCTCGGGGGCTGTCAGTGCAGAGTTCAAGTCATGTGGGGCCTTGATCTCATGAACCGTGAGACCATGCATGACCTGAGCCAAAGTCGAGTCAGGTGCTTAACCAATTGCCCTTAGAAAAGATATTTTATTTTATTTTTTAATTTTTTAATGTTTTATTTATTTGTGTGTGTGTGTGTGTGTGTGTGTGTGTGTGTGTGTTTGTGTGTGTGTGAGAGAGAGAGAGAGAGCACATGAGCAGGGGAGGGTCAGAGAGAGAGGGAGATACAGAATCTGAAACAGGCTCCAGGCTCTGAGCTGGCTGTCAGCACAGAGCCTGATGCGGGGCTCGCACCCATGAACCACGAGATCATGACCTGAGCCAAAGTCAGAAGCTTAACTGACTGAGCCACCCAGGCGCCCCTAGAAGAGAGATTTTAAAGAAGTAATTCATTATATGTGAATCCACTTGTACAGGGAAAGAAACATTTTTAAAAGCAATGTTCCAGAATTCATACATTTGGGGACTCTATATAAAATATTGTGTTGACCTTAGGATTTTCAATGCATTTGTGTAATTCCTATTTAGAAATGCCCATCAAAGTTTACTAAACGTGAGTTTTAGTAGTCTTAGATACACTGTAGAACATCTTGGCTGGTGGCTGTGCTAAGCCCTCAGAGAGTTGCAGCTGCACTATAGTTGGTGTCCAGATTTCTTCAGAAAACTGAATTAGTTTCCCTTTTAGAGGAGCAGGGGCCGGGAGAAAGGATGGGCTGTGAAGCAGTTATTAGGGCCTGGGCGAGCACAAATTGAAGGATGTGGAGAACTACACCAGAGCCACAGCCCCAGACAGACCGATTGCAAAGGAGTTGATATAAGAGATAATTTCACATACCTCTTATTCATATTTTTAAGAAAAGTCAAGGGCAAATTGCATTGATAAAACAAAATTGTTTTATCCTATGTAAAAGGCAGAATGAAAGAGCCATATAAAAAAGAAGTTCTTGGAAATAAAACATGGTTGCCAGTACTAAAGATCTCGGTAGAGGCAGTAAAAACAATGTAATTGGTGCTGAAATAAAAGAGAAAACTCAAGAAATTCCTCCAGGACATAGAGCACAAAGGACAACAATGGAAATTATGAGGGCAAAGAAAGATATAATCCTTCTAGGAGCTGAGAATGAAACAAGATAGTGGAGAATTACTAATCAAAGAAATAGAACAATATGTCACTGAGTTGAAGAGATTTGAATCCTTAGTGTAAAAATGTTCACCAAATGCAGTGAAGGGTTATTGTGGAAGACTCCATACCTAGAAAATTATCCCAGGAAACTTGTAAATTCCAAGGATAAAAAGAAATCCTAACGGGGCACCTGGGTGGCTCAGTTGGTTAGGCATCCGACTCTTGATTTCTGTTCAGGTCATGATCTCAGGGTTAGTGAGTTCAAGCACCGCATCAGGCTCTGTACTGACAGTGTGGAGCAAGCTTGAGAGTATGTGTCTCTCTCTGCCCCTCCCCCGCTCACTCTCTATCTCTCTCTCAAAACAAATAAAAATAAACTTAAAAAAATACTATAAAAAACCCCCAATCCTACAGACTTTCAGATATATACAAGATGGGGGGGGGGGTTTAAAAAGGAAGGAGGGGTGGACCCGAAAGACTGGCATTGGATTTTCCCTCTGCAACACTCAATGCTTCCAGACAATGAGACAAGGTTACAGAGTCCCTGTATTAAGAGTATAAGTAAGACATTTGGACGTGTAAGAAGTTCAGAAGTATATCACCCATGTTCATTTTTATGAAAAGATTACCTAAGGAAGTACTTCAGTGAAATAAAATGAATTCAAAACTTTTTAAAAATTAAGAACAGGGAGGGGTGCCTGGGTGGCTCATTTGGTTAAGCATCCGTCATAATCCCGAGGTTCATGGGTTCAAGCCCGGTGTCAGGCTCTGTGCTAACAGCTCAGAGCCTAGAGCCTGCGTCAGATTCTGTGTCTCCCTCTCTCTCTGCCCCTCCTCTGCTTGCACTCTCTCTCTTTCTCTCAAAAATGAACATTAAAAAATTTTTTAAGCACAGGGAAGATTTTGCATACAAACAATAGTAATAAGCAATGCAAACTTAGAGCCATTAAGAAAGGATTCTAAAATAATAATGGAATAAAATAGTAATTAACATTATCCTATATGTAAAAATTTATGTATGAATTAATAGCGATCAGTAACTAGAAATCCAGATTACTTTTTGGAGGTGAGATAAAGGAAAGGGGAAGCACAGGCACTACTAAAGTTTAGTCTTAAAAGAGAGAAAAGGATGAGGGAAGTCAAAGATACAATTAAAATTCAGGATGCCAAAAGAGAAACCCAGATTTAGAAAGTTTTTCCAAAGTGTTCATTGACAACTTATAAAATAGGATGTAAAACTTCTAACAGAAAATGAAGAAAAAGAAAAGTAGCTCAGAATAGCAGATTTTGGGAAATCAAAACGGTGGTCAAATGTTAGCATATTAATGATCATAAAATCCTCTTTTTCATGTCAAAGACCCTCCAATGAGGTATTTTTAAAATCTAACCATATGCTAATTTACAAGAGACACAATATGATATAAATAAGATTGAAAACAAGGCAATGAGATAATAGAAACTATATATTGGTGTCTATTCCGGATTCCTGGCACTGAACTCCTAAAACCCTTGTCATTTCCTAAGTGATAAGAGCACTAGGAGTGTGTTTTGTTCTGATATTTGCTCTTTGACCCTGGTTCCTGACACAAGGATCCTGAAACCTTTGTGATTTCCTGCGTGATAGGAGTACCTTTTATTCTAATGAGGAGATTTGGGCTGGTCACTGGAAAGCTGATGAGATGAGAGCTGGTCACTGGAAAGACTAAGCCATGGTTGGAAGCTTGGAATTTTCATCCCACCTTCCATTCTCTTGAGAAGGAAGAAGGGCTGTAAATGAAGTTAATGACCGATTATGCTTACATGATGAAGCCGCCATAAAAATCCCAAAAGTACGGGGTCCAGAGAGCTTCTGGGTTGGTAACACAGGAAGCGCTGGGAGGGTGGCACACCTGGGACACCACGTACCTTGCCTTACGCCTCTCTTCCATCTGGCTGTTCGTCTGTACCTTTTATCCTGGTTAACGTGTTTCCCTGAGTTCTCTGAGTCATTCTAGCAAAGGCATGAGCCCAAGGTGGGGGTCATTGGAACCTATTGCCAGTTTGGTCAGAGCACAGGTGACAACCTGGGCTTGTTACTGGCATCTGATGTAGCAGGAGGAGCAGTCACGTGGGACTGAGCCTCTAACCTGTGTGATCACATGCTATCTCCAGGTAGACAGTGTCAGAAATGAGTTAAATAATAGACACCCAGCTGGAGTCACAGACAATGGCTTGGTGCAGGGAAAACCTCCATGCATTTGGTGACCAGGGCGTCAGAAGTGAAGGGTTCTCTGTGAAGGTAAAGGAGGCACACAGGGAAGACTTAGTAGGGAAGAGCTGAGTTTCTCCCCACACAGAAAGGAAACGACGGAGTTTCTTCTATTACAAAGGGGATGAACAAGGATATTACAGACTAAAATAAATTAAGAACAGAACAGAGATGACAATATCAATATCAGGCAAAGTAGAATTTAAACAACAACAACAAAATACATTAACTTATATTTGTGAGTTATTTTATAAAGCTAAATCACATAATATATCAAGAAGATATAATATCCATGAACCTCAATAAACAGAACACTGAAATATGTAGAACAAAAACTATTTGAACTATAAGAATTGGACAAAACCATGATTATGGTGAAGATTTTTCGTAAAATATGATAGATCAAATAAACAAAAAGCAAGGTAATAATGGATTTGAAAAACATAATTTAAATAACAAAAAGGTTTGATGACCTATGTATAACTTTTTTAACCTTTTTTCTTAACCAATACAGGATATACATTTGCTTTCAAATGACCAAAGGACATTTATAGTAACTGATCATGAAAGGGACTATCAGAACACTCTAATGAAAGTGAAATATCACACAGGCCATAGACTGTGACCATGGTGGTAGGGAGATTAGAAAGGAATAGTTATAAAAATATAATTAATCCCTCCCTCACAACTTTCATGTCTTAAGTATCTCAAATTAGTCAAACTGAAATCAAAGTTGAAATAACAGGCAATTTATTTGGAAAATGAGAGTGGAAACACCAATACAATGGCCTCACAGCAGAGCTGTGTTCAGGAGAAACTTGAGCTCTAAAGGCTTTTATTACTTAAGGAAGTCATTAAATTCAGAAATCATAAAAATAACCGAACCATATTTTTCAACTCAAAAATCCGGAGAACAAAAGAAGTAAAATAAATCCAAGAAGGACAAGTTAATAAGAGTAGAAATTAATAAGGAAGCAGAAACCAAGCAAAATGTTGACACGATTCTCTTGCTCAAATAGAAATAGATCATTTGTTCATTTATAATTGTTTATGTTCTGGGCACACACTCTGAAAAAAAATAAAAAGGACAAACTCAAACATGGCTGTTTTGATTAGAAGGAGTTTAGGTTGATTATGATAGCACAAATACAAACACCTATAATTAGGGGAAATCATAGATTTAAAATGAAAACCAAACCCTGTTGTAAGCCAGCTGTCGGAGGAAAATTCACCCAACAAATATTCTGTGCAAAAACGCCCACCTTACGCCTTCACACATTCTGTTCCTGCTGTCTGGGACGCTCTTTGCCCAATATCATCTTTGTTCAAATGTCACCTTGGCAGGGAAGGCTGGTTTGACCATTTCATTCATCTTCTCATCTTTAGCCTGCTTTAGTTCTCTTCATGTCGCCGTAGGGAACATGTTAATGACTCCCTCTGACCCTTGGAGGAGCGGGCTCTGTTTTGTTCACTGCCCTTTTCCTAGTGCTTACACCAATCAATGGCTCCCAGTAGACTCTAGATAAATATTTGTTAAATGAAGGTTGTACCACAAAATATTACCATATGTAGGCGACATGGTTTGATTAGCTCTGTAACATGCCCCAGTGAAGTTTTACTGTCTTTACTATCTAGATTTTTACATATTTCTCAACACCATGAGGGACAGAAGCAACGTCAACCTGACCCTCCATGCTTCGTAGGCCATGGTAGACAATGTCTGGTCCCGTGTCTGTGGGGATAAGTAGGGTTCCTGCTCATGGAAACATTTAGCAATTCTCATTCATTTCTGGTTTGCAATTACACTATACAAGCTCTATGGTTCCCTACTAAATTCTAAGTTGTTTAAGGTCTGTTTCTTAATGATCTTTGTATGAACCAGAAGACTCAGTGTTGTGCTTGCCACACATTCAATTTTCTACACTTTCCCCCCGAAAGAATGAATGAAGAGAAACAGCAGTCTCCACAGCCTCAGATCTGGTACCCAACCTTAGGTCTGAGACCTTCAGTCTGAATCTAAGCTCCCAGTGCCATCATCACATCCGGGACCTAACACCTGCTCAATCCAGAAACCTAACCTGACTCTGCCACAGATACTGAACAGGCCGCCTCCACATCTCACTGCCACCCATTTCCAACATAGCAAAGGATGCCGGGATTAGAGCCAGACCTATCTGATTTCAAATCCTCCCTTCTCCACTAACCAGTTGTATGTTCTGGGGAAAGCTGCTGCTTTATTTCTCTTTCTTTCTACCTGTCTGAGCTCAGAAATGTGGCAGAGGCTGCTAACTGTCCACCAATATCCATTCTTCTTCCTTTTCTCACCTAAACTTTAGCTGGCCATAGAACTGCTCAGTTAGAGATTGTACTTCCCAACCTTCCTGAGAGCTAGCTGTAGCTCTGGCCAAGGGCAAACGACTAGACGTGAGGCCTGCTCCTTCAGGGGCACATTCCAAAAAGGAACCAAATTCTCCCCTTGCCCTTACCCCTTCCCTCTGGCAGGAGCACAGTGGTCATTGCTGAAGCTATCACTTTGGGTCCAGAGATGAAAAATCAGGTAGTGAGGGTGGCGGGGCTGCCTAACCAGCCCTGGTCTGCTTATCCCTAAACTTGTTCATGAAACAGAAATAGACTTTAGCCTTATTTAAACCACTGAATGTTGTGGCCTCTTCACGGCAAGACCGCAGCCTATACTCAAACGCACTAAATTTTCTTAGATGTAAAATGAGAACAGTACCCAGCAAGGCTGTTGTAAGAAGAAGTATACAGTAGGATTTACAAAACTGATGGCTGTTTTTACGTGGACTTGGGCAGCCTTCCTTTAGCCTGACATCAAGGTCATGGTCAGAGCAGAATAACCACCTGGTGTGGTCTAACTAGTGCAAGTCAGTCAGTCCAGATTAGGCACTCCAGTATCACTCCTCCACCGTCCCTCCCCAGTTCGCCCCTCACCGGTCCCGCAGCTCTGGAGTCGGCCAGTGGCCAGTTGACTAATGAAACAATAGGAAGAGATACCTTTGAGCTGACGGTGGCAGGGAAGGGTCAGGGACAGATATTTGTGAAAGGGAATTTATTTTTTTACAATGGTGCATGCTGTACAGATTCTATTCCTTATCTCCTCATGAGACTTTGGTAAAATATCCCATTCTTCTTGTTGTTTTAGAAGACAAATCTGTTTTTTTTTTGTTTTGTTTTAGTAATTTTTTATTTTAATTCCAGTATACTTTACAGTGTTATAAGAGTTTCCGGTGTACAATGTGGTGATTCAACAATCCTATTCATTACTCAGTGTTCGCTATGAGAAGTGCGCTCTTAATCCTCTTCACCTATTTCGCCATCCCTTCCCCCTGCCCCCAGCCCTCTGGTAACCACCAGTTTGTTCTCTATGCTTAAGAGATCTGTTTTGAGGCTATGTTTAAGTGTTGAGTTTGGCCTTAAGGGCAAGTGTAGACGGAAGCCCGGGACACTCTGTGCAGCAAGATAGGGGTGGTCTGGGTAGGAGCCGCTGCCCTATGGAAACCCAAGAGTATGAGGCCTGCATGGACACCCGTCATCCCAAAACCCTGTAAAAACTCACTAAACATGGGAAAATGGTGATTTTTGAGTCCAGATCCATAGTCAAAATTGAAAAGATTCATACCATAGGTCTTTAATTAGAATCACTTGAATTTCCCTCCCCACCAAAAGTAACTGGTACATCCTCCTATTAATACCAAATTTCAAAATTCATGTATCATCAGGAAGTTTCTGGCATAGTTAAGTACCAACTTAATGAACAGAAAAATTTCAACACTTACCCCATTGTATTACTGGCTTGGTTCTCCATGTCAAGAAACTGCAGCTTCTGGTTTATGTTTCTTGATTTTAATCTGTTAAGGGTAAAAATGATCTAGATTTCTAAAATGCTTAAAAACTCTGCTATTGGCAAATCATTCAGTGCTCTTGGTTCTACAAAATGTGGAAATGTGGGCCCTTTTTTTTTTTATAACTCCCCCCCCCCAAGCATTTATGACATTGCCTTAGTGATGAGTTGAAAGATGTAGCACTGACTGAAAGGAGCATTCATTCACTATTTACTGAGCAACAGCTTGGCTGCCAGGTACTTTGCAAAGTGCTTATCACATGAGATGAGTCACACAGAATACCCATTGTGGAGGAGTTAAAGCTAAATGTTCTCAAATTTTCCTTCCTTGTCCCCTAAAAGTTTGCCTTTATTCGAGTCAATTCTTTCTTTGGCCCTTTCTGGGGTTTGTTAGAATGCATATACCACGAGATTTAGGATAAAAAGGCTAAGATATATAAAATCTTATAACAGAAATATTATATCAATATAAAGATATAAATCTTATAATTCCTCAGTGGCTTTGTGGACACCTGCTTACCCTGTTAGTACCTGCCTAAACTAAAAAAAAAAAAAAAAAAAAAAAAAAAAAAATTTTCCCAGCCAACAAAGTTGTAATTAAAAAATTAGGATAACTTGCCAAAGTATTGAAAAGAACGTCAACCCCTCTAAATCACTGAATTAAAGTCAAATAAGTAGTATTCAAGATGGTAGACGAGGAAGACTGCAGGGCTCAGGTCACTTCCACATTAAAGACATTTAAGAGAGGCTCTGGGATTGTGTGCGGAGCAGAGGGGCCAGCGGCAGAGATGGGGAATGAAAACTAAACCAGAGCGGGTAGAGAAACTGTGCAGGTTCTTCCGATGACACACTTTAGCGTCAGGGAAACTGAGGCACAGACAAGTTAGGTGAACTTGCCCAAGGCCACACAACTAGAATCTACACCTGCGCGTTCAGGGAGACTCAGCTCTGGATTCTGCAAGACCGTCCCGACCCTCCCCGCCGGCGCGCGCCCCCGCCAGACCCAGCCGGGTTCACGCCCAGCACCCCCAGCCGGCCAGCAGGGGTCCCCCAGGGACCGGCCCGGCGGAGCGGCGAGGGCTAGGGTCGGGGTGGAGACCGGGTCCTGGAGGCCGGGGCGGGTTACCTGCGCTGCGCCGCGCTCTCCCGAGAGGTCTGAGGCCCCGGGAGCAGGAACGCTGGGGTCGCCGCCCACCGGGCCCGCCCCGAGGGGTCCCGCCGCCCGCAGCCGCGCTCCCGCGCTCCCGCCGCCCGGGGCTGTCAGCCGCGCGGCCGCCGAGGCCTTTAGGGCCTCTCTCCCGCCGCCAGCCGCCCGCCCTTCGCGCCGCCACTCGTTGCCATGGGGACGCGGCCGGAACTCGCAGCCGCCGCGGAGGGGGAGGGGGATGGGCACGGCAGCGGGGGGGGGGGG